>NC_037668.1:29202027-29241924 GCF_003255815.1 Theropithecus gelada
AGGACCAGATGGATTCACAGCTGAATTCTACCAGAGGTACAAGGAGGAGCTGGTACCATTCCTTCTGAAACTATTCCAATCAATAGAAAAAGAGGGAATCCTCCCTAACTCATTTTATGAGGCCAACATCATCCTGATACCAAAGCCTGGCAGAGATACAACAAAAAAAGAGAATTTTAGACCAATATCCCTGATGAACATCGATGCAAAAATCCTCAATAAAATACTGGCAAACCGGATTCAGCAACACATCAAAAAGCTTATCCACCATGATCAAGTGGGCTTCATCCCTGGGATGCAAGGCTGGTTCAACATTCGCAAATCAATAAACATAATCCAGCATATAAACAGAACCAAAGACAAGAACCACATGATTATCTCAATAGATGCAGAAAAGGCTTTTGACAAAATTCAACAGCCCTTCATGCTAAAAACGCTCAATAAATTCGGTATTGATGGAACGTACCTCAAAATAATAAGAGCTATTTATGACAAACCCACAGCCAATATCATACTGAATGGGCAAAAACTGGAAAAATTCCCTTTGAAAACTGGCACAAGACAGGGATGCCCTCTCTCACCACTCCTATTCAACATAGTGTTGGAAGTTCTGGCTAGGGCAATCAGGCAAGAGAAAGAAATCAAGGGTATTCAGTTAGGAAAAGAAGAAGTCAAATTGTCCCTGTTTGCAGATGACATGATTGTATATTTAGAAAACCCCATTGTCTCAGCCCAAAATCTCCTTAAGCTGATGAGCAACTTCAGCAAAGTCTCAGGATACAAAATTAATGTGCAAAAATCACAAGCATTCTTATACACCAGTAACAGACAAACAGAGAGCCAAATCAGGAATGAACTTCCATTCACATTTGCTTCAAAGAGAATCAAATACCTAGGAATCCAACTTACAAGGGATGTAAAGGACCTCTTCAAGGAGAACTACAAACCACTGCTCAGTGAAATAAAAGAGGACACAAACAAATGGAAGAACATACCATGCTCATGGATAGGAAGAATCAATATCGTGAAAATGGCCATACTGCCCAAGGTAATTTATAGATTCAATGCCATCCCCATCAAGCTACCAATGAGTTTCTTCACAAAATTGGAAAAAACTGCTTTAAAGTTCATATGGAACCAAAAAAGAGCCCGCATCTCCAAGACAATCCTAAGTCAAAAGAACAAAGCTGGAGGCATCACGCTACCTGACTTCAAACTATACTACAAGGCTACAGTAACCAAAACAGCATGGTACTGGTACCAAAACAGAGATATAGACCAATGGAACAGAACAGAGTCCTCAGAAATAATACCACACATCTACAGCCATCTGATCTTTGACAAACCTGAGAGAAACAAGAAATGGGGAAAGGATTCCCTATTTAATAAATGGTGCTGGGAAAATTGGCTAGCCATAAGTAGAAAGCTGAAACTGGATCCTTTCCTTACTCCTTATACGAAAATTAATTCAAGATGGATTAGAGACTTAAATGTTAGACCTAATACCATAAAAATCCTAGAGGAAAACCTAGGTAGTACCATTCAGGACATAGGCATGGGCAAAGACTTCATGTCTAAAACACCAAAAGCAACGGCAGCAAAAGCCAAAATTGACAAATGGGATCTCATTAAACTAAAGAGCTTCTGCACAGCAAAAGAAACTACCATCAGAGTGAACAGGCAACCTACAGAATGGGAGAAAATTTTTGCAATCTACTCATCTGACAAAGGGCTAATATCCAGAACCTACAAAGAACTCAAACAAATTTACAAGAAAAAAACAAACAACCCCATCAAAAAGTGGGCAAAGGATATGAACAGACATTTCTCAAAAGAAGACTTTCATACAGCCAACAGACATATGAAAAAATGCTCATCATCAATGGCCATCAGAGAAATGCAAATCAAAACCGCAATGAGATACCATCTCACACCAGTTAGAATGGCGATCATTAAAAAGTCAGGAAACAACAGGTGCTGGAGAGGATGTGGAGAAATAGGAACACTTTTACACTGTTGGTGGGATTGTAAACTAGTTCAACCATTATGGAAAACAGTATGGCGATTCCTCAAGGATCTAGAACTAGATGTACCATATGACCCAGCCATCCCATTACTGGGTATATACCCATAGGATTATAAATTATGCTGCTATAAAGACACATGCACACGTATGTTTATTGCAGCACTATTCACAATAGCAAAGAATTGGAATCAACCCAAATGTCCATCAGTGACAGATTGGATTAAGAAAATGTGGCACATATACACCATGGAATACTATGCAGCCATAAAAAAGGATGAGTTTGCATCCTTTGTAGGGACATGGATGCAGCTGGAAACCATCCTTCTTAGCAAACTATCACAAGAACAGAAAACCAAACACCGCATGTTCTCACTCATAGGTGGGAACTGAACAATGAGATCACTTGGACTCCGGAAGGGGAACATCACACCGGGGCCTATCATGGGGAGGGGGGAGGGAGGAGGGATTGTATTGGGAGTTATACCTGATGTAAATGACGAGTTGATGGGTGCAGCAGACCAACATGGCACAAGTATACACATGTAACAAACCTGCACGTTATGCACATGTACCCTACAACTTAAAGTATAATAATAATAATAAATTAATTTAAAAAAAAAAGTTAGAAGAAGCCCGTTCAGAATACTTAATGAGTATGTCTATTATTGTTGTAGAGCTATAATTTCCCTAGATTGCTCAATAATATTTTGTGATAATATATTGGAATATAGTGTCAGCTCAAATATTTATTGTTGTATGATACTGTGTCAGGCTTTATTAAAATCACGTCAGTTCCAAATTGTAAAAAAAAAAAAAAAAAAAAACACAAAAAAAAGAATGTCCCTTCGTGGAGCTGTCCATGATGGAGTTTCCAAACTGCATAATATAAAGAAAGTTTTATGTATGTGAGATAGCTAAACATATCTATCACAAAGCCGTTTTACAGATAGCTTCTTTCCAGTTTCTGTTTGAGGATATTTCCTTATTCACCATAGCCGTCCATATGATGAATGTCCCTTGGTAGCTTTTTCTCGAAAAGGGATTACCTAATCCTTTATAAGAAGAAAGGTATAACTCTGTGAGTAGAATGCACACGTCACAAAGCAACTTCTTGGAATACTTCTCTCCAGTTTCTATCTGAAGATATTTCGGTTTTCACCATAATCCTCAAGGCGATCCCGAATATCCCTTCGCAGACTAAACAAACACTGTGTTAGAATACTGCTCAATGAAAAGAGAAACTTAACTGTGTGAGTGGAATTCACACGACACAGAGCAGTTCCACATAATGTTTCCTTCTGGTTTTTATCTGAGGGTATTTCTTTTTCAGCATATTCTAAAGACCGCTCCCAAATGTCCTTTCTCAGGATCCACAGAAACAATGATTTCAAACTGCTGAATCCAAAAAATGATTTAACTCTATGAGATGAGTACACACATCACAAAGCAGTTGCTCAGAAATCTTTTCTCCAGTTTTCAACGGATGTTACTTCCTTGCTCACCACAGGCCTCCAAGCGCCACTTAATATCCCTCACAGATTCCTCAAAGACAGAGTTTCCAACTAGGCAATGTAGGGTAAGCTTTAACTCTGTGAAACGAATGCACATATCAGAGAGCAGTTTCTTGGAATGCATCTTTCTGGGTTTTATTTGAGGATATTTCACTTTACACCATAGCCTTCAAAGCACTCCAAAATATCACTTTTTGGGTTTTACAGGAACAGTGTTCAAACACTGCCTTATGAGAAAACAGGCATAACTCCCTGAGTGGAATGCACATATCACAAAGCAGTTTCTCAGAAAACTTTTCTCCAATCTTTATCTGAAGATATTTCCTTTTTCACTGTAGGCCTGAATGTGATCTCGAATATCCCTTCGCGGATCCATCCATGATGGAGTTTCCAGGCTGCGTAATGTAAAGAAATCTTTATCTATGTGAGATGAATAAACATAGGAAAAAGCAGACTCACAGAAAGCTTATTTTCAGTTTTTATCTGAAGATATTTCCTTTTTCACCATTGTCCTGAATGTGTTCCTGAATGTCCCTTTGCCGATCCGTCCATGAAACAGTTTCCATGTTGTGTAATTTAAAGAAAGCTTTATCTATGTGAGATGAATACACATAGCACAGAGCAGTTTCACAGAAAGCTTCTTTCCTGTTTTTGTCTGAGGCTATTTCCCTTTTCACCATAGGCATCAATATGCTCCCAATATACCTTGGTAACTTTTTCTCCAAAAGGGTTTCCTGATGCTGTATAAGAAGAGAGGTATAACACTGTGAGTGGAATGCACAAGTCACAAAGCAGTTCCTCTGAAACTTTCTCTACAGTTTCTATCTGAACATATTTCCTTTTTTATCGTAAGCCTCAAAGCGCTCCCGAATATCCCTTCACACGCTAAACATAAACAGTGTTAGAAACCTGCTCAATGAAAAAAGAAGCTTAACGGAGTGTGTGGAATTCACATGACACCTAAAAGTTTCACAGAAACCTTCCTTCTGGTTTTTATCTGAGGATATTTCTTTCTCCATATTCTAAAGAGCGTTACCTAATATCCTTCCTCAGATTCCACAGAAACAGTGATTTCAAACCGCTTCAACTAAAGAATGGTTTAATTCTATGAGATGAATACACACATCACAAAGTAGTTGCTCAGAAAGCTTCCAGCCAGTTTTCATCCGAAGACGTTTCCTTGCCCAACTGAGGCCTTGGGGAGCCACTTAATATCCCTTCGTAGATTCTTCAAAGAAAGAGATTCCAAACTGGGCAATGTAGAAATAAGGTTTAACTCTGTGAAATGAATGCACATAACAGAGAGCAGTTTCTGGGAACGCATCTTTCTGGGTTTTGTGTGGGGATAATTCACTTTTTGCCATAGTCTTTTATGTGATCTGAAATATCACTTTTTCGGTTTTACAGGAACAGTGTTCATACACTTTCTTATGAGAAAAGAGGTATAGCTCCTTGAGTGGAATGCACACATCACAAAGCAGTTTCTCAGAAAGCTTCTCTCCAATTTTTATCTGAAGATATTTCCTTTTTCATCATCATCGGCCTGAAAGTGCTCCTGAATGTCCCTTCATGGATCTGTCCATGACGGAGTTTCCAGGCTACTTAATGTAAACAGAATTTTATCTATGTGAGATGAGTAAACATAGCAAAAAGCAGATTCACAGAAAGATTTTTTCCAGTTTTTATCTGAAGATATTTCCTTTTTCACCAAAGTCGTGAATGTTCACCTGAATGTCCCTTTGCAGATCTGTTCATGACAGTTTCCAAGCAGCGTAATGTAAAGAAAACTTTATCTATTGGACATGAATACATACATCACAGAGCAGTTTCCCAGAAAGCTTCTTTCTAGTTTTTGTCTGATGCTATTTCCTTTTTCACCATAGGCGTCAATGTACCCCTGAATATCCCTTGGTACCTTTTTCTCCAAAAGGGTTTCCCCGATGCTGTATGAGAAGAGCGTTACAACACGGTGAGTGGAATGCACACGTCACAAAGCAGTTCCTCAGAAAGCTTCTCTTGTTTCTATCTGAAGATATTACCTTTTTCACTGTAAGCCTCTAAGCACTCCCGAATATCTCTTCGCACCCTAAACATAAACAGTGTTTTAAAACTGCTCAATGAAAAGAGAAAACTTACTGCGTGAAAGAAATTCACATGACACATAGCAGTTTCACAGAAAGCGTCCTTCTTGTTTTTATCTGAGGATATTTCTTTCTCCATATTCTTTTTTTTTTTTTTTTTTAAATTTATTTATTATTATTATACTGTAAGTTGTAGGGTACATGTGCATAACGTGCAGGTTTGTTACATATGTATACTTGTGCCTTGTTGGTGTGCTGCACCTATCAACTCGTCATTTACATCAGGTATAACTCCCAATGCAATCCCTCCCCCCGCCCCCCTCCCCATGATAGGCCCCGGTGTGTGATGTTCCCCTTCCCGAGTCCAAGTGATCTCATTGTTCAGTTCCCACCTATGAGTGAGAACATGCGGTGTTTGGTTTTCTGTTCTTGTGATAGTTTGCTAAAGAGTGTTCCAAAATGTTTAGGAACATTTCCTCAGATTCCACAGAAACAATGATTTCAAACTGCTCAATCGAAAGAATGATTTAGCTCTATAAGATGAATACACACGTCACAAAGCAGTTGCTCAGAAAGCTTCTATCCAGCTTTCATGGAAGACGTTTCCTTGCTCACCACAGGCCTCCAGAAGGCACTTAATATCCTTTTGCACATTCCTCAAAGACAGAGTTTGCAAACTGGGCAAAGTAGATTAAGCATTGGCTCTGTGAATTGAATGTACGTATCAGAGAGCAGTTTCTTGGAATGATTCCTTCTGGGTTTTATTTTAGGATATTTCAATTTTCGCCATAGTTTTCACTGCACTCTGAAATATCACTTTTTGGTTTTACAGGAACAGTGTTCAAACACTGCTTTATGAGAAAAGAGGTATAAATCCCTGAGTGGAATGCACAAAGCAGTTTCTCAGAATGTTTCTCTCTAGTTTTTATCTGAAGATATTTCCATTTTCACCATAGTCCTGAATGTGCTCCCGAAGGTCCCTTTGTGGATCCAACCATGACAGAGTTTCCAAGCTGCATAATGAGTAGAAAGCATTATCTATGTGAGATGAATAAACATAACAAAACCAGATTCACAGAAAGCTTCTTTCCAGTTTTTATCTGAATATTTCCTTTTTCACCACCTTTTTCACCTTTTTCACCATAGTCCTGAATGTGCTCCCGAAAGTCCATTCGTGGATCCATCCATGACAGAGTTTCCAAGCTGAGTAATATAAAGAAAGCTTTATGTATGTGAGATGAATACACATATCACAAAGCAGTTTCACAGAAAGCTTCTTTCCAGTTTTTGTCTGAGACCATTTCTCTTTTCACCACTTCCTCAATGTCGAATGAAAAGAGAGGTATAACACTGTGAGTGGAATGCACATGTCACCAGGCAATACCACGGAAAGCTTCTCTCCAGTTTCTATTTGAACATATTTCCTTTTTCACAGTAAGCCTCAAAGCAATCCCGAGTATCCCTTTGCACGCTAAACATAAACAGTGTTAGGAAAATGCTCAATAAAAAGAGAAACTTAACTGTGCGAGAGGAATTCACAGGACACATAGCAGTTTCACAGAAAGCTTCCTTCAGGTTTTTATCTGAGGATATTTCTTACTCCATATTCTAAAGAGCATTCCAAATGTCCTTCTTCAGATTTCACAGAAACAGTGATTTCAAACTGCTAAATCCAACGAATGGTTAAACTCTGTGAGATGAATAACCACATCACAAAGCAGTTGCTCAGAAAGCTTCTATCCAGTTTTTAACGGAAGACATATCCTTGCTCACCACAGGCCTCCAGGCGCCACCTACTATCCCTTCATAGATTCATCAGAAACAGAGTCTCCAAACTGGGCAATGTGGAGTAAGCTTTAATTCTGTGAAATGAATGAACATATCAGAGAGCTGTTTCTTGGAATGCTTCTTTCTAGGTTTTATGTGGGGATATTTCACTTTTTGCCGTAGTCTTCAATGGGTTCTGAAACAGCACTTTTTCGGTTTCACAGGAAGACTGTTCAAACAGTGCCTTATGAGAAAAGAGGTGTAACTCCCTGAGTGGAATGCACACATCCCAAAGCAGTTTCTCAGAAAGCCTCTCTTCAGAATTTATCTCAAGATATTTCCTTTTTCACCATAGGCCTGAATGTGCTCCCAAATGTCCCCTCACAGGTCCGTCCATGACGGAGTTTCCAAATGGCGTAACATAAAGAAAGTTTTATGTATGTGAGATGAATAAATATATCTATCACAAAGCCGTTTGACAGAAAGTTTCTTTCCAATTTTTGTCTGAGGATATTTCCTATTTCACCGTAGCCGTCCATATACTCCCGAATGTCCCTGGGCAGCTTTTTCTCCAAAAGGGATTCCCAATCCTGTATGAGAAGGAAGGTATAACTCTGTGAGTGGAATGCACATGTCACAAAGTAGTTCTTCGGAAAGCTTCTCTCCAGTTTCTATCTGAAGATATTTCCTTTTTCACTATAAGCCTCAAAGCACTCCCGAATATCCCTTCAAAGACTAAACACAATGTTAGAATATTGCTCAATGAAAAGAGAAACTGAATTGTGTGAGTGGAATTCACACGACACAGAACAGTTTCACAGAAAGCTTTCTTCTGGTTTTTATCTGAGGGTATTTCCTTTTCAGCACAATCTAATGAGCGTTCCCAAATGTCCTTTCTCAGGTTCCACAGAAAGAGTGATTTAAAACTGCTCAATCCAAAGAATCATTTAACTCTATGAGATGAATACACACATCACAAAGCAGTTGCTCAGAAAGCTTCTCTCCCGTTTCCAAGGGAAAACATTTCCTTGCTCACCACAGGCCTCCGGGCGCCACTTAATATCGCTTCGCAGATTCTTCAAAGATGGATTTTCCAAACTGGGCAATGTAGAGTAAGCTTTAAGTCTGTGAAATGAATGCACATATCAGATAGCCATTTCTTGGAATGCTTCTTTCTGGGTTTTATTAGAGGATATTTCACTTTTTGCCATAGGCTTCAATGCACTCGAAATATCACTTTTTGGGTTTTACAGGAACAGTGTTGAAACATTGCATTATGAGAAAAGAGGTATAACTCCGTGAGTGGAATGTACACATCACAAAGCAGTTGCCGAGAAAGCGTCTCTCCAGTTTTAATCTGAAGATATTTCCATTTTCGACATAGTCCTGAATGTGCTCCCAAATGTCCCTTCGCAGATCCGTCCATGACAGAGTTTCCAAACTGCGTAATGTAAAGAAAGCTTTATCTATGTGAGATGAATAAATATAGCAAAAAGCAGATTCAAAGAAAGTTTCTTTCCAGTTTATATCTGAAGATATTTCCTTTTTCAACCTAGTCCTGAATGTGCTCCCGAATGTATCTTCACAGATCCGTCCACGACAGAGTTTCCATGCTGTATAATTTAAAGAAAGCTTTAGGTATGTGAGATGAATACACATAGCACAGAGCAGTTTCACAGAAAGCTTCTTTCCAGTTTTTGTCTGAGGTTATTTCCCTTTTCAACATAGGCATCAATATGGTCCTGGATATCCCTTGGTACCTTTTTCGCCAAAAGGGTTTCCCAGATGCTATATGAGAAGAGAGGTATAACACTGTGAGTGAAATGCACACGTCACAAAACAGTTCATTGGAAAACTACTCTCCAGTGTCTATCTGAACATATTTTCTTACTCACCATAAGCTTCAAAGAGCTCCCGAATATCCTTTCACATGCTAAACATAAACAGTTTTAGAAAACTGGTCAATGAGAAGAGAACCTCAATTGAGTGAGAGGAATTCACAGGACACATAGCAGTTTCACAGAAAGCTTCCTTCTGTTTTTTATCTGAGGATATTTCTTTCTCCATATTCTAAAGAGCGTCCCCAAATGTTCTTCATCAGATTCTGCAGAAACAGTGATTTCAAACTGCTTAATAGAAAAAGTGGTTCAACTCTATGAGATGTATACACACATCACAAAGCAGTTGCTCAGAAATTTTCTCTCCACTTTTCATAGGAAGGAATTCCCTTGCTCACCATAGGCCTCTGGGCGCCAATTAATATTCCTTCGCAGATTCCTCAAAGACAGATTTTCCACACTGGACAACAGAGACAAAGCTTTAACTGTGTGAAATGAATGCACATATAGAGAACAGTTTCTTACAATGCTTCTTTCTGGGTTTTATTTGAGGATATTTTACTTTTTGCCATAGACTTCAATGCACTCCAAAATATCACTTTTTGGGTTTTACAGGAACCGTGTTCAAACCCTGCCTTATGAGAAAAGAGGTACAACTCCCAGAGTGGAATGCCCACATCACAAAACAGTTTTTCAGAAAGCTTCTCTCTAGTTTTTACCTCAAGATGTTTCCTTTTTCACCATATCCTTGAAGGTGCTCCCGAATGTCCCTTTGTGGATCCTTTCATGATGCAGTTTTCAAACTGTGTAATATAAAGAAAGTTTTATCTATGTGAGATGAATAAATATATTTATCACAAAGGAGTTTCACAGAAAGCTTCTTTACAATTTTTCTCTGTGGATATTTCCTTTTTCACCACAGCTGTCTGTATATTCCTGAATGTCCCTTGGTAGCTTTTTCTCCAAAAGGGATTCCCCAGTACTCTTTGAGAAGAAAGGTATAACTCTGTGAGTGGAATGTACACGTCACAAAGCAGTTCCTCAGAAAGCATATCTCCAGTTTTTATCTGAAGATATTTCCGCTTTCACCATAAGCCTCAAAGAGCTCCCGAATATCCATTTGCATGCTAAATATAAACAGTGATAGAATACTGCTCAACGAAAAGAGAAGCTGAACTGTGTGAGTGGATTTCACTCGACACAGAGCAGTTTCACAGAAAGCTTCCTTCTGGTTTTATTCAGAGGGTATTTATTTTATAGCATACTCTAAAGAGCATTCCCAAATGTCCTTTCTCAGGTTCCACAGAAACAGTGATTTCAAACTGCTCAATCCAAAAAGGATTTAACTCTATGAGATGAATACACACATCACAAAGCAGTTGCTCAGAAAGCTCTCCAGTTTTCTTTTTTTTATTTTTATTTTTATTTTTTATTTTATTTTTTTTTAATTTATTTATTATTATTATACTTTAAGTTGTAGGGTACGTGTGCATAACGTGCAGGTTTGTTACATATGTATATTTGTGCCTTGTTGGTGTGCTGCACCCATCAACTCGTCATTTACAACAGGTATAACTCCCAATGCAATCCCTCCCCCCTCCCCCCTCCCCCCTCCCCATGATAGGCCCCGGTGTGTGATGTTCCCCTTCCTGAGTCCAAGTGATCTCATTGTTCAGTTCCCACCTATGAGTGAGAACATGCGGTGTTTGGTTTTCTGTTCTTGTGATAGTTTGCTAAGAATGATGGTTTCCAGCTGCATCCATTTCCCTACAAAGGACACAAACTCATCCTTTTTTCAACATAGGATATTTCTTTGCTCTCCACAGGCCTCTGGGCACCACTTAGTGTCCCTTTGCAGATTCCTCAAAGACAGAGTTTCCAAAATGGACAACGTAGAGTAAGCTTTAACTCTGTGAAATGAATGTATATATCAGGGAGCAGTTTCTTGGAATGCTTCTTTCTGGATTTTATTTGAGGATATTTCACTTTTTGCCACTGAATATCCCTTCACAGATTTCTCAAAGACAGAATTTCCAAACTTTGCAATGTAGAGTAAGCTTTATCTCTGTGAAATGAATGCCAATATCAGAGAGCAGTATCTTGGAACGCTTCTTCTTGGGTTTTATCTGAGGAAATTTCACTTTTCGCCATATTCTTCCATGCACTCCGAAATATCACTTTTTCATTTTACAGAAAAAGTGTTCAAACACTGCCTTACAAGAAAAGAGGTATAACTCCCTGAGTGGAATGCGCACATCACAAAGCAGTTTCTCAGAAAACTTGTCTCCTGATTTTATCTGAAGATATTTCCCTTCTCACCATAGGCCTGAATGACATCCCAAGTATCCCATTGCGGATCCATCCATGATGGAGTGTCCAAGCTGTGTAATGTAAAGAAAATTTATCTATGTGAGATGAATAAACATAGCAAAAAGCAGATTCACAGAAAACTTCTTTCCACTTTTTATCTGAAGATATTTCCTTTCTCATCATAGTTCTGAATGTGCTCCCAAAAATCTCTTCACGGATCTGTCCCTGACAGAGTTTGCAAGCTGCGTAATATAAAGGAAGCTTTATCTATGTGAGATGAATACACATATCACAGAGCAGGTTCAAAGAAAGCATCTTTCCTGTTTTTGTCTGAGGATATTTCCCTTTTATCCATTGTCCTGGATGTGCTCCCGAATATCCCTTGGTACCTTTTTGTCCAAAAGGGTTTCCCTGATGCTCTATGAGAAGAGAGGTATAACACTGTGAGTGGAATGCACATGTCACAATGCAGTTCCTTGGAAAGTTTCTCTCCAGTTTTTATCTGAACATATTTCCTTTTTCAGCATAAGCCTTAATGCGCTCATGAATATCCCTTTGCCCGCTAAACATAAACAGTGTTAGTAAACTGCCTAATGAAAAGAGAAGCTTAATGGAGTGGGTGGAATTCAAACAACACATAGAAGTTTCACAGAAACCTTCCTTCTGGTTTTTATCTGAGAATGTTTCTTACTCCATATTCTAAAGACCGTTCCCAAATGTCCTTCCTCAGATTCCACACAAAGAGTGATTTCAAACCTCTCCAACCAAAGAATGGTGTAACTCTATGAGATGAATACACATGTCACAAAGCAGTTGCTCAGAAAGCTTCTCTCCAGGTTTCATCGGAAGACATTTCCTTGCTCACCACCGGCCTCTGGGCACCACTTAATATCCCTTCGCAGATTCCTCAAAGACAGAGTTTACAAACTGGGCAAGGTAGAGTAAGCTTTAACTCTGTAAAATGAATGCATATATCAGACAACAGTTTCTTAAAACGCTTCTTTCTAGGATTTATTTGAGAATATTTCGCTTTTCACCATAGTCTTCAAGCGGTCCGAAAGAGCACTTTTTCGGTTTTACAGGAACAGTGTTCAAACACTGCCTTATGTGAAAAAAGGCATTACTCACTGAGTGGAATGCACACATCACAAAGCAGATTCACAGAAAGCTTCTTTCCAGTTTCTATCTGAAGATATTTCCTTTTTCACCATAGTCTTGAATGTGCTCCAGAATGTCCCTTCGTGGATCCGTTCTTGAAAGAGTTTCCAAGCTGGGTATTGTAAAGAAAGCTTTATCTATATGAGATGAATACACATATCACAGAACAGTTTCACAGAAAGCTTCTTTCCAGGTTTTGTCTGAGGCCATTTCCCTTTTCACCATAGGCGTCAACATTCTCCTGAATATCTCTTGGTACTTTTTCTCCAAAAGGGTTTTCCCATTGCTGTATGAGAAGAGAAGTATAACACTGTGAGTGGAATGCATACATCTCAAACCAGTTATTCAGAAAGCTTCTCTCCAGTTTCTATCTGAACATATTTCCTTTTCACTGTAAGCCTCAAAGCACTCCTGAATATCACATCAAAAGCTAAACATAAACAGTGTTAGAAAACTGCTCAATGAAAAGAGAAGCTTAACTGAGTGAGAAGAATTCACAGGACACATAGCAGTTTCACATAAAGCTTCCTTCTGGTTTTTATCTGAGGATAATTCTTTCTCCATATTCTAAAGAGCGTTCCCAAATGTCCTTCCTCAGATTCCACAGAAACAGTGATTTCAAACTGCTCAATCGAAAGAATGGTTTAACTCTATGAGATGAATAGACACATCACAAAGCGGTTGCTCAGAAAGCTTCTCTCCAGTTTTCATCGGAAGACATTTCCTTGCTCACTACAGGCCTCCTGGTGCCAATTAATATCTCTTTGCAGATTCCTCAAAGACAGGGTTTCCAAACTGGGCAACGTAGGGTAAGCTTTAACTTTGTGAAATGAATGCACATATCAGAGAGCACTTTCTTGGAATACTACTTTCTGGGTTTCATTTGAGGCTTTTTCACTTTTTGCCATAGACTACAATGTGCTCCAAAATATCACATTTTTGGATTTACAGGAACAGTGTTTAAACACTGCCTTATGAGAAAAGTGGTATAACTCTCTGAGTTGGATGCACACATCACAAAACAGTGTCTCAGAAAGCTTCTCTCCAGTTTTTATCTGAAGATATTTCATTTGTCACCTTAGGCCTGAATTTGCTCCTGAATGTCCCTTCGTGGATCCGTTCATAATGGAGTTTCCAACCTGCGTAATATAAAGAAAATTTTATCTATGTGAGATGAATAAACATATCTATCATGAAGCAATTTCACAGAAAGCTTCTTTCCAGTTTTTGTCTGAGGATATTTTCTTTTTCATCATTGCCGTCCATATGGTGAATGTCCCTTGGTAGCTTTTTCTCGAAAATGGATTCCCCAATCCTCTAAGAGAAGAAAGTATAATTCTGTGAGTGTAATGCAGATGTCACAAAGAAGCTCCTCGGAAATCTTTTCTCCAGTTTCTATCTGAAGATATTTCCGATTTCACCATAAGCCTCAAAGCGCACCCAAATATCCTTTTGTGGACTAAACAAAAACAGTGTTAGAATACTTCTGAATGAAAAAAGACGCCTAACTGTGCGATGTATAACTCCCTGAGTGGAATGCACACATCACAAAGCAGTTTCTCAGAAAGCTTCTCTCCGGTTTTTATCTGAAGATATTTCCTTTTTCACCTTAGTCCTGACTGCGCTCCCGAATGTCCCTTCATGGATACGTCCATGACAGAGCTTCCAAGCTGTGTAATGTAAGAAAACTTTATCTATGTGAGATGAATACACATATCACAGAGCAGTTTCACAGAAAGCTTCTTTTCAGTTTTTGTCTGAAGACATTTATTTTTTCACAGTAGGACTGAATGTGCTCCCGAATGTCCCTTCACAGATCCGTCCATGACAGAGGATCCAAGCTGCGCAATATAAAGAAAACTTTGTCTATGTGAGATGAATACACATAGCACAGAGCAGTTTCACAGGGCTTCTTTCCAGTGTTTGTCTGAGGATATTTCCTTTTTCAATATAGCTGTCCACATACTCCCGAACGTCCCTTGGTTACTTTTTCTCCAAAAGGAATCCCCCAATCCTCTTTGGAAAGAATGGTATAACTCTGTGAGTGGAATGCATATGAAACAAAGCAGTTCCTCGGAAAGCTTCTCTCCAGTTTCTATCTGAACATATTTCCTTTTTCACCCTAAGCCTCAAAGCATTCCCGAATATCCCTTCGCACATTAAACATTAACATTGTTAGAAAATGCTCAATGAAAAGAGACGCTTAACTGAGCGAGAGGAATTCACATGACACGTAGTTGTTTCACAGAAAACTTCCTTCTGGTTTTTATCTGAGGATATTTCTTTCTCTATATTCTAAAGAGTGTTCCCAAATGTCCTTCCTCAGATTCCACAGAAACAGTGATTTCAAGCTGCTCATTGCAAAGAATGATTTATCTCTATGAGATGAATACACACGTCATGAAGCAGTTGTTCAGAAAACTTCTCTCCAGTTTTCAATGGAAGATATTTTCCCGCTTACCACAGGACTCCGGCGCCACTGAATATCCCTTCGCAGATTCCTCAGGGACAGAGTTTCGCTACTGGGCAATGTAGACTAAGCTTTAACTCTGTGAAATGAATGAGCATATCAGAGAACTGTTTCTTTGAACACTTCTTTCTGGTTTTATCTGAGGATATTTCACTTTTCGCCATAGTTTTCAATGCGCTCCGAAATATCACTTTTCCGTTTTACAGGAACAGTGTTCAAACACTGCCTTATGAGAGAAGAGGTGTAATTCACTGAATGGAATGCACACATCAAAAAGCAGTTTCTCAGAAAGCTTCTCTCCAGTTTTTGTCTCAAGATATTTCCTTTTTCACCATAGGCCTGAATGTGCTCCCGAATGTCCCTTCACAGATCCGTCCCTGATGGAGTTTCCAAACTGCGTAATATAAAGAAAATTTTATCTATGTGAGATGAATAAACATATCTATCACAAAGTAGTTTCACAGAAAGCTTCTTTCCAGTTTTTGTCTGAGGATATTTCCTTTTTCACCATAGCCGTCCATATGGTGAATATCCCTTGGTAGTTTTTTCTCCAAAAGGGATTCCCCAATCCTCCATGAGAAGAAAGGTATAACTCTGTGAGTAGAATGCACACGTCAAAAGAAGCTCCTCGGTAAGATTCTCTCCAGTTTCTATCTGAAGATGTTTACATTTTCAGCATAAGCCTCAAAGTGCTCACGAATATCCCTTCACAGACTAAACAAAAACAGTGTTAGAATGCTTCTCAATGAAAAGAGAAGCTTAACTGTGGGAGTGGAATTCACACGACACAGAGCAGTTTCATAGAAAGCTTCCTTTTGGTTTTTATCATAGGGTATTTTTTGTTCAGCATATTCTAAAGAGCCTTCCCAAATGTCGTTCCTCAGATTCCACAGAAACAATGATTTCAACCTGCTCAATCCAAAGAATGGTTTAAGTCTATGAGATGAATACACACATCACAAAGCAGTTGCTCAGAATGCTTCTCTCTAATTTTCATCGGAAGACATTTCCTTGCTCACCACAGGCCTCCGGGCGCCACTTAATATCCCTTTGCAGAATCCTCACAGACCGAGTTTCCAAACGGCAATGTAGAGTAAGCTTTAACTTTTTGAAATGAATGCACATATCAGAGAGCACTTTCTTGGAACTCTTCTTTCTGAGTTTTATTTGAGGATATTTCACTTTTCGCCATAATCCTAGAAGTGCTCCGAAATATCACTTTTTCGGTTTTACAGGAACGTCCTGAATGTACTCCTGAATGTCCCTTTGTGGATCCATCCATGACGGAGTTTCCAAGCTGTGTAATGTAAACAAAGCTTTATCTCTGTGAGATGAATAAACATAGCAAAAATCAGATTCACAAAAAACTTCTTTCCAGTTTTTATCTGAAGATGTTTCCTTTTTCACCATAGTCCTGAATGTGCTCCCGAATGTCCCTTCGCGGATCCATCCAAGACAGAGTTTCCAAGGTGCGTAATGTAAAGAAAGCTTTATCTATGTGAGATGAATACACATGTCACATAACAGTTTCATGGAAAGGGTTTCCCCGATGCTCTATGAGAAAAGATGTACAACACTGTGTGTGGAATGCACAGGCTGCATAACGTAAACAAAGCTTTATCTATGTGATATGAATAAACATACCAAAAAGCAGATTCACAGAAAACTTCTTTCCAGTTTTTATCTGAACATATTTCCTTTTTCACCATATTCCTGAATGTGCTCCCGAATGTGCCTTTGCAGATCCGTCCATGACAGAGTTTCCAAGCTGCGTAATGTAAAGAAAGCTTTATCTGTGTGAGATGAATACACATATCACAGAGCAGTTTCACAGAAAGCTTCTCTCCAGTTTTTATCTCAAGATATTTCCATTTTCACCATAGTCCTGAAAGTGCTCCCAAATGTCCCTTCGCAGATCCATCCATGACAGAGTTTCCAAGGTGCGTAATGTAGAGAAACCTTTATCTATGTGAAGTGAATAAACATAACAAAAAGCAGATTCACAGAAAGCTTCTTTCCAGTTTTTATCTGAAGATATTTCCTTTTACCCTATAGTCCTGACTGTGCTCCTGAGTGTTCCTTTGCCGATCCGTCCATGAAAGTGTTTCCATGCTGCGTAATTTAAAGAAAGCTTTATCTATGTGAGATGAATACACATAGCACAGAGCACTTTCACAGAAAGCTTCTTTCCAGTTTTTGTCTGAGGCTATTTTCCTCTTCGCCATAGGCATCCATATGCTCCCAATATACCTTGGTACCTTTTTCTCCAAAAGGGTTTCCCTGTTGCTGTATGAGAAGAGAGGTATATGATTTTGACTGGAATGCACACGTCACAGAGCAGTTCCTCAGAAAGCCTCTCTCCAGTTTCTATCTGAACATATTTCCTTTTTCACCGTAAGCCTCAAAGTGCTCCCGAATATCTCTTCACACGCTAAACATAAACGGTGTTAGAAAACCGCTCAATGACAAGAGAAGCTTAACTGAGTGAGAGGAATTCACGCAACACATAGCAGTTTCACCGAAAGCTTTCTTCTGGTTTTTGTGTGATGATATTTCTTTCTCCATATTCTAAAGAGCGTTCTCAAATGTCCTTCGTCAGATTCCAAAGAAACAGTGATTTCAAACTGCTCAATCTAAAGAATGATTTAACTCTATGAGGTGAATATACACATCACAAAGCAGTTGCTCCGAAAGCTTTTCTCCAGTTTTCAATGGAGGACATTTCCTTGCTCATTACAGGCTTCAGGGCGTCACTTAATATCCCTTTGAAGATTCCTCAAAGACAGAGTTTCCAAACTGGGCAATGTAAAGTAAGCTTTAACCCTGTGAAGTGAATGCACATATCAGAGAGCAGTTTCTTGAAATGCTGCTTTCTGTTTTTATTTGAGGAGAGTTCACTTTTCGCCATGGTCTTCAATGTACTCCGAAATATCACTTTTTCAGTTTTATAGGGGCAGTGTTCAAACATTGCCTTAAAAGAAAAGAGGTATTACTCCTTGAATGGAATGCACACATCACAAAGCAGTTTCTCAGAAAGCTTCTTTCCAGTTTTTATCTGAAGGTATTTCCTTTTTCACCATAGTCCTGATTGTGCTAACAAATGTCCCTTCACGGATCTGTCCATGACAGAGTTTCCAAGCTACATAATGTAAAGAAAGCTTTATCTATGTGAGATGAATACACATATCACAGAGTAGTTTCACAGAAAGCTTCTTTCCAGTTTTTGTCTGAGGCTATTTCCCTTTTCACATAGGCGTCAATATGCTCCCAATTATATCTTGGTACCTTTTTCTTTAAAAGGGTTTCCCAGAAGCTGTATGAGAAGAAAGTATAACACTGTGAGTAGAATACATACGTCACAAAGCAGTTCCTAGGAAAGCTTCTCTCCATTTTCTATCTGAACATGTTTCCTTTTTGACCGTAAGCCTGAAAGTGCTCTCGAATATCACTTTGCATGCTAAACATAAACGGTCTTAGAAAACCCCTGAATTAAAAGTGAAGCTCAACTAAGCGAGAGGAATTCACACGACACATAGCAGTTTCACAGAAAGCTTCCGTTTGGTGTTTATCTGAGGATATTTCTTTCTCCGTGTTCTAAAGAGCGTTCCCAAATGTCCTTCCTCAGATTCCACAGAAACAGTGACTTCAAACTGTTCAATCCAAAGAATGATTTAACTCTATGAGATGAATACACACATCACAAAGCAGTTGCTCAGAAAGCTTCTCTCCAGTTTTTATCTGAAGAGATTTGCTTTTTCACCATAGGCCTGAATGTGATCCCGAGTATCCCATCGCGGACCCGTCCATGACGGAGATTCCAAGCTGCGTAATGTAAAGAAAGGTTTATCTATGTGAGATGAATAAACATAGCAAAAAGCAGATTCACAGAAAGCTTCTTTCCAGGATTTATCTGAAGATTTTTTTTCATCATTGTACTGAATGTGCTTCCAAATGTCTCTTTGTGTTGCGTCCATGACAGAGTTTTCAAGCTGCGTAATGTAAAGAAAGCTTTATCCACATGAGATGAACATACATAGCAAAAAGGATATTCATAGAAAGCTTCTCTCCAGTTTTAGTCTGAAGATATTTATTTTTTCACAATAGGTCTGAATGTGCTCCCGAATGTCCCTTCATGGATCCGTCCATGACAGAGGATCCAAGCTGCGTAATGTAAAGAAAGCTTTTTCTATGTGATATAGTTACAGATGTCACAGAGCTGTTTCACAGAAAGTTTCTTTCCACTTTTTTTCTGAGGCTAATTCCCTTTTCTTCATAGGATCAATATGCTCCCGAATATCCCCTGGTATCTTTTTCTCCAAAAGGGTGTCCCCAATGCTGTATGAGAAGAGAGGTATAACACTGTGAGAGGAATGCACACGTCACAAAGCAATTCCTCCCAAAGCTTCTCTCCAGTTTCTATCTGAACATATTTCCTTTTTCATCATAAATACCCAAAGCAATCCCGAATATCCCATCGCACACTAAACATAAACAGTGTTAGAAAACTATTCAATGAAAAGAGAAGCTTAACTGACTGACAGGAATTCACACGAGACATAACAGTTTCACAGAAAGCTTCCTTCTGATTTTTATCTGAGGATATTTCTTTCTCCATATTCTAAAAAACGTTCCCAAATGTCCTTCCTCAGATTTCACAAAAACAGTGATTTCAAACTGCTCAATCCAAGGAATGATTTAACTGTATAAGATGAATACACACATCACAAAGCAGTTGCTCAGAATGCTTCTCTCCAGTTTTCATCAGAAGATAATTCCTTGCTCACCACAGGCCTCCAGGCACCACTTAATATCCCTTCACAGATTCCTCAAAGACAGAGTTTCCAAACTGGGCAAGGTAGACTAAGCTTTAACTCTGTGAAATGAACGCACATATCAGACAGCAGTTTCTTGGAAGGCTTTTTCTGGGTTTTATTTCAGGATGTTTCTCTTTTCGCCATAGACTACAATGTGCTCTGAAATATCACTTTTTTGAATTTATAGGAACAGTGTTCAAACACTGCCTTATGAGAAAAGAGGTACAACTCCCTGAGTGGAATACACAATCACAAAACAGTTTCTCAGAAAGATTCCCTCCAGTTTTTATCTGAAGATATTACCTTTTTCACCATAGGCCTGAAAGTGCTCCCGAACGTCCCTTCGTGGATTCGTCCACGACGGAGTTTGCAAACTGCGTAATATAAAGAAAGTTTTATCTATGTGAGATGAATAAACATATCAATCACAAAGCAGTTTCACAGAAAGTTTCTTTCCAATCCTCTATGAGAAGAAAGTATAACTTTGTGAGTGGAATGCAGACCTCAAAAGCAGCTCCTCGGAAAGCTTCTCTCCAGTTTCTATCTGAAAATATTTCCATTTTCACCTTAAGCCTCAAATCGCTCTCAAATATCCCTTCGCACACTAAACAAAAACAGTGTCAGAATACTGCTCAATGAAAAGAGAAGTTGAACTGTGTGAATGGAATTCACAAGACACAGAGAGCTTTCACAGAAAGCTTCCTTCTGGTTTTTATCTGAGGGTTCTTCTTTTTTAGCATATGCTAAACAGCATTTCCAATCTTTCTTTCTCAGGTTCCACAGAAACAGTGATTTCAAACTACTCAATCCAAAGAATGATTTAACTCTATGAGATGAATACACACATTCCAAAGTAGTTGCTCAGAAAACTTCTCTCCAGTTCTCAACGGAAGAAATTTCATTGTTGACCACTGGCCTAATGGCGCCACTCAATATCCCTTCACAGATTCCTCAAAGACAAAGTTTCCAAACTCGGCAAAGTAAAGTAAGGTTTAACCCTGTGAAATGAATGCACATATCAGAGAGCAGTTCCTTGGAACGCTTCTTTCTGGGTTTTATTAGAGGATATTTCACTTTTTCCCATAATCTTCAATGAGTTCCAAAATATCACTTTTTTGGTTTTACAGGAACAATGTTCAAACTCTGCCTGAAGAGAAAAGAGGTATAACTCCCAGAATGGAATGCACACATCACAAAGCAGTTTCTCAGAAAGCATCTCTTCAGTTTTTATCTAAAAATATTTCCTTTTTCACCATAGTCCTGAATGTGCTCCCGAATGTCCCTTTGCGGATCTACCCATGACAGAGTTTCCAAGCTGTGTAATGTAAAGAAAGCTTTATCTACGTGGGATGAATAAACATAGCAAAAAGCAGATACACAGAAAGCTTCTTTCCAGTTATTATCTGAAGATATTTCCTTTTTCTCCATAGTCCTGAATATGCTCCCGAATATCCTTTCGCGGGTCCGTCCATGACAAAATTTCCAAACTGTGTAATTTAAGAAAGCATTATCTTTGTGAGATAAATAAACAATTCACAGAGTAGTTTCACAGAAAGCTTCTTTCCAGTTTTTGTTTGAGGCTATTTCCCTTTTCACTGTAGGTGTCAGTGTGCTTCCGAATATCCCTTGGTACCATGTTTTCCAAAAGGGCTTCCCTGATGCTGTGTGAGAAGAGAGGTGTAACACTGTGAGTGGAATGCACATGTCACAAAGCAGTTCCTCGGAAAGCTTCTCTCCAGTTTCTATCTGAACATATTTCCTTTTTCACCATAAGCCTCAAAGTACTCCCGAATATCTCTCCGCACACTAAACATAAACAGTGTTAGAAAACTACTCAATGAAAAAAAAATGCTTAACTGAGCGAGAGGAATTCACATGACACGTAGCAGTTTCACAGAAAGCTTCCTTCTGGTTTTTATCTGAGGATATTTTTTTCTCCAGATTCTAAAGCCCGTTCCCAAATGTCCTTCCTCAGATTTCACAGAAGCAGTGATTTCAAACTGCTCAATCCAAGGAATGGTTTATCTCTATGAGATTAATACACACATCACAAAGCAGTTGCTTAGAAAGCTTCTCTCCAGTTTTCATCGGAAGACATTTCCTTGCTCACCACAGGCCTCCAGGCACCACTTAATATTCCCTCACGGATTCCTCAAAAACAGAGTTAACAAACTGGGCAACATAGAGTAAGGCCTAACTCTGTGAAATGAATGCACATATCACAGAGCGGTTTGTTGGAATGTTTCTTTCTGGGTTTTATTTGAAGATATTTCACTTTTCGCCATAGTCTTCAATGCTCTCTGAAATATCACTTTTTCAGTTTCACAGGAACAGTGTCCCACACTGCCTTATGAGAAAAGAGGTATAACTCGCTGAGTGGAATGCACACATCCCAAAGCAGGTTCTCAGAAAGATTCTCTCCAGTTTTTATCTGAAGATATTTTCTTTTTCAACATCGGCCTGAAAGTGATCCCTAATATCCCTTCGCGTATCCATCCATGTCGAAGTTTCCAGGCTGTGTAATGTAAAGAAACCTTTATCTATGTGAGATGAATAAACATAGCAAAAAGCAGATTCACAGAAAGCTTTTTTCCAGTGTTCATCTGAAAATATTTCCTTTTTCAACATAGTCCTGAGAGTGCTCCTGAATATGCATTTGCGAATCCGTCCATGACGGAGTTTCCAAACTGCGTAATATAAAGAACGTTTTATCTATCTTTTTCACCGTATCCATCCATATACTCCCGAATGTCCCTTGGTAGCTTTTTCTCCAAATGGGATTCCCCAATCCTCTATGAGAAGAAAGATATAACTCTGTGAGGGGAATGCTTACGTCACAAAGCAACTCCACGGAAAGATTGTCTGCAGTTTCTATCTGAACATGTTTTATCTATGTGAGATGAATAAACATATCTAACATAAAGCAGTTTCACAGAAAGCTTCTTTCCAGTTTTTGTCTGAGGCTGTTTCCCTTTTCAAAATAGACATCAGTGTGCTCCCGAATATCCCTTGGTACCATATTCTCCAAAAGGGCTTCCCCAATGCTGTATGAGAAGAGAGGTATAACACTGTGAGTGGAATGCACACATCACAGGGCAGTTCCTCGGAAAGCTTCTCTCCAGTTTCTATCTGAACATATTTCCTTTTTCACCGTAAGCCTCAAAGTGCTCCAGAATATCTCTTCACATGCTAAACATAAACAGTGTTAGAAAGCTCTCAATGAAAACAGAAGCTTAAGTGAGCGAGAGTAATTTGTATGAGACATAGCAGTTTCAGAGAGAGCTTCCTTCTAGTTTTTATCTGAAAATATTTCTTTCTCCATATTCTAAATAGCATTTACAAATGTCCTTCCTCAGATTCCACAGAAACAGTGATTTCAAACTACTCAATCGAAAGAATGGTTTAACTCTATGAGATGAATAGACACATCACAAAGCAGTTGCTCAGAAAGCTTCTCTCCAGTTTTCATTGGAAGACATTTCCTTGCTCAGCACAAGACTCTGGGCGTCACATAATATCCCTTCACAGATTTCCAAAGTGGGCAATGTAGAGTAAGATTTAACTCTATGAAATGAATGCACATATCAGAGAGAAGTTTCTTGGAACGATTCTTACTGGGTTTTATTTGAGAATATTTCACTTCTCACCATAGTCTTCAATGTACTCCGAAACAGCACTTTTTCGGTTTTACAAGAACTGTGTTCAAACACTGCCTTATGAGAAAAGAGGTATAACTCACTGTGTGGAATGCACACTTCACAAAGAAGTTTCTCAGAAAGCTTCTCTCCGGTTTTTATCTGAAGATATTTCCTTTTACACTATAGGCCTGAATGTGATCCCAAATGTCCCTTTGCAGATCCGTCCATTATGGAATTTCCTGGCTGTGTAACGTAAAGAAAGCTTTACCTATGTAAGACGAATAAACATAGCCAAAAGCAGATTCACAGAAAGCTTCATTCCATTTTTTATCTGTAGATATTTCCTTTTTCACCATAGTAGTTAATGTGCTCCCAAATATCCCTTCACGGATCTGTCCATGACATTGTTTCCAAGCTGCGTAATGCAAAGAATGCTTTATCTATGTGAGATGAAGACACTTATCATAGAGCAGTTTCACAGAAAGCTTCTTTCCAGTTTTTGTCTGAGGCTATTTCCCTTTTCACCGTAGGTGTCAATATGCTCCCGAATATCCCTTGGTACATTTTTATCAAAAAGGTTTTCCCCGATGCTGTATGAGAATAGAGGTATAACACTCTGAATGGAATGCACACATCACAAAGCAGTTCCTTGGGAAGCTTCTCTCCAATTTCTATCTGAAAGTATTTTCTTTTTCATCATAAGCCTCAATGCTCTCCTGAATATCCCTTCGCATACTAAACATAAACAGTGTTAGAAAACTGCTCAATGAAAAGAGAAGCTTAACTGAGTGAGAGGAATGCACATGACAGGAAGCAGTTTCACAGAGAGCTTCCTTTTGGTTTTTATCTGAGGATATTTCCTTCTCCATATTCTAAAGCACATTTCCAAATGTCCTTCCTCAGATTCCACAGAAACAGTGATTTCAACCTGCTCAATCCAAAGAGTGGTTTAACTCCATGAAATGAATACACATATTGTAAAGTAGTTGCTCAGAAAGCTTAGTCATAGTCATCCATATACACCCGAAAGGCCCTTGGTAGCTTTTTCTCCAAAAGGGATTCCCCAATCCTCTATGAGAAGAAAGGAATATCTCTGTGAGTGGAATGCACACTTCACAAAGCAGCTCCTCAGAAAGTTTCTTTCCAGTTTCTATCTGAAGATATTTCCCTTTTCACCATAATCCTGAATGTGCTCCAGAATGCCCTTTGCAGATCCGTCCATGACAGAGTTTCCAACCTGTGAAATGTAAAGAAAGTTTTATCTATGTGAGATGAATAAACATTGCAAAACAGATTCACAGAAAACTTCTTTCCAGTTTTTATTTGATGATACTTCCTTTTTCACCATAGTCCTGTATGTTCTCCCTAATATCCCTTCACGGATCCGTCCATCACAGAGTTTCCAAGCTGCGTAAAGTAGAGGAAGCTTTATCTATGTGTGATGAATAGCCATATCACAGAATAGTTTCACAGAATGGGATTCCCCGATGCTGTATGAGAAGAGAGGTATAACACTGTGAGTGGAATGCACACGTCACAAAGCAGTTCCTTGGAAAGCTTCTCTCAAGTTTCTGTCTGAACATATTTCCTTTTTCACCATAAGCTTCAAAGCTCTCCTGAATATCCCTTCACACACTAAACATAAACAGTGTCAGAAAACTGCTCAATGAAAAGAGAAGCTTAACTGAGCGAGACAAATTCACACGACACATAGCAGTTTCACTTCAAGCTTCCTCCTGGTTTTTATCTGGGGATATTTCTTTCTCCATATTCTGAGAATTGTTCTCAAGTGTCCTTCCTCAGATTCCACAGAAACAGTGATTTCAAACTGCTCAATCCAAAGAATGGTTTAAGTCTATGAGATGAATACACACATCACAAAGTAGTTGCTCAGAATGCTTCTCTCTAATTTTCATCGGAAGACATTTCCTTGCTCAAACAGTCCTCCAGGCACCAGTTAATATCCCTTCACAGATTCCTCAAAGACAGAGTTTCCAAACTGGGTAATGTAGAGTTAGCTTTATTTCTTAAAATGAATGCACATAGCGGAGAGCAGTTTCTTGGAATGCTTCTTTCCTAGTTTTATCTGAGGGTATTTCGCTTTTCGCCATAGTCTTCAATGCGCTCCGAAATATCACTTTTTCGGTTTTACAGGAACAGTGTTCAAACAGTGCCTTATGAGAAAAGAGGTATAACTCCCTCAGTGGAATGCACGCATCACAAAGCAGTTTCTCAGAAACCTTGTCTCCAGTTTTTATCTGAAGATATTTCCTTTTTCACCATAGGTCTGAATGTGCCTCCAAACATCCCTTCGCAGATCTGTCCATGACAGAGTTTCCAAACTGCCTAATATAAAGAAAGTTTTATCTATGTGAGATGAATACACATATCTATCACAAAGCAGTTTCACAGAAATCTTCTTTCCAGTTTTTATTTGAGGATATTTCCTTTCTCATCATAGCCGCCCATATATTCCTGACTGTCCCTTGGTAGCGTTTTCTCCAAAATGGATTCCCCAATTCTCTATGGGAAGGAAAGAATAACTCTCTTAGTGGAATGCACATGTCACAGGCAGCTCCTCGGAAAGCTTCTCTCCAGTTTCTATCTGAAGATATTTCCCTTTTCACCATAATCCTGAATGTGCTCCCGAATGCCCTTTGCAGATCCATCTATAACAGAGTTTCCAACCTGTATAATGTAAAGAAATTTTTATCTATGTGAGATGAATAAACAGAGAAAAAAAAGATTCACAGAAATCTTCTTTCCAGTTTTTAACTGAAGATATTTCCTTTTTCACCGTAGTCCTGAATGTGCTCCCAAATATCTCTTCGCAGATCCATCCATCACAGAGTTTACAAGTTACGTAAAGTAGAGGAAACTTTATCTATGTGTGATGAATAGGCATATCACAGAATACTTTCACAGAAAGGGTTTCCCCGATGCTGTATGTGAAGAGAGGTATAACACTGTGAGTGGAATGCATACATCACAAAGCAGTTCCTCGGAAAGCTTCTCTCCAGTTTCCATCTGAAAATATTTCCTTTTTCACCAGAAGCCTCAAAGTGCTCACGCATATCCCTTTGCACACTAAGCATAAACAGTGTTAGAAAACAAAGCTGAAACTGGATCCTTTCCTTACTCCTTATATGAAAATTCATTCAAGATGGATTAGAGACTTAAATGATAGACCTAATGCCATAAAAATACTAGAAGAAAACCCAGGTTATACCATTCAGGACATAGGCATGGGCAAGGACTTCATGTCTAAAACACCAAAGCAATGGCAGCTAAAGCCAAAATTGACAAATGGGATCCAATTAAACTAAAGAGCTTCTGCACAGCAAAAGAAACTACCATCAGAGTGAACAGGCAAACTACAGAATGGGAGAAAATTATTGCAATCTACTCATCTGACAAAGGGCTAATATCCAGAACCTACAAAGAACTCAAACAAATTTACAAGAAAAAAACAAACAACCCCATCAAAAAGTGGGCAAAGGATATGAACAGACATTTGTCAAAAGAAGTCATTCATACAGCCAACAGACACATGAAAAAATGCTCTTCATCACTGGCCATCAGAGAAATGCAAATCAAAACCACAATGAGATACCATCTCACACCAGTTAGAATGGCAATCATTAAAAAGTCAGGAAACAACAGGTGCTGGAGAGGATGTGGAGAAATAGGAACACTTTTACACTGTTGGTGGGATTGTAAATTGGTTCAACCATTATGGAAAACAGTATGGCGATTCCTCAGGGATCTAGAAGTAGATGTACCATATGACTCAGCCATCCCATTACTGGGTATATACCCAAAGGATTATAAATCATGCTGCTATAAAGACACATGCACACGTATGTTTATTGCAGCACTATTCACAATATCAAAGACTTAGAATCAACCCAAATGTCCATCAGTGACAGACTGGATTAAGAAAATGTGGCACATATACACCATGGAATACTATGCAGCCATAAAAAAGGATGAGTTTGTGTCCTTTGTAGGGACATGGATGCAGCTGGAAACCATCATTCTTAGCAAACTATCACAAGAACAGGAAAACAAACCCTGTATGTTCTCACTCATAGGTGGGAACTGAACAATGAGATCACTTGGAATCGGGAAGGGGAACATCACACACCACGTCATATCATGGGGAGGGGGGAGGGGGGAGAGATTGCATTGGGAGTTGTACCTGATGTAAATAACGAGTTGATGGGTGCTGACAAGTTGATGGGTGCAGCACACCAACATGGCACAAGTATACATATGTAACAAACCTGCACGTTATGCACATATACCCTAGAACTTAAAGTATAATAATAATTATAAATAAATTAATTAATTAAAAAAAAGAAAAAAAGAAAACTGCTCAATGAAAAGAGAAGATTAACTGAGTGAGAGGAATTCACACGACACTTAACATTTTCACAGAAAACTTCCTTAATATCCCTTTGCAGATTCCTCAAAGACAGAGTTTCCAAACTGGGCAATGTAGAGTAAGCTTTATCTCAGTGAAATGAATGCCCGTATCAGACAGCAGTTTCTTGAAATGCTTCTTTCTGAGTTTTCTCTGAAGATATTTCCCTTTCCACCATAGTCTTCAATGCGCTGTGAAATATCACCTTTTCAATTTTACAGGAACAGTGTACAAACACTGTCTTATGAGAAAAGAGGTATAACTCCCTGAGTGGAATGTATGCATCACAAAGCAGTTTCTCAGAAACTTTCCCTCCAGTTTTTATCTGAAGATATTCCCTTTTTCACCATAGGCCTGAATATGCTCCCGAATGTCCCTTCACGGATCCGTCCATGACAGATTTTCCAAACTCTGTAATATAAAGAAAATTTTACCTATTTCAGATGAATAAATATAGCAAAGATCAGATTCACAGAGAGCTTTTTTCCAGTTTTTATCTGAAGATATTTCCTTTTTCACCATAGTCCTGAATGTACTCCCGAATGTTCCTGCGTGGATGAGTCCATAACAGAGTTTGCAAGCTGCGTAATGTAAGGAAATCTTTTTCTATGTGAGATGAATACACATATCACAGAGTAGTTTCACAGAAAGCTTTTTTCCAGTTTTTGTCTGAGTCTATTTTCCTTTTCATCATAGTCCTGAATGTACAACCGAATGTCCATTCACGGATCCGTCCATGACAGAGATTTCAAACTCTATAATATAAAGAAAGCTTTATCTATGTGAGATGAACAAACATAGAAAAAAACAGATCCACAGAAAGCTTCTTTCAAGTTTTTATCTGAAGATATTTCCTTTTTCACCATATTCCTGATTGTGCTCCCGAATGTCCCTCCATGGATCTGTGCATGACTTAGTTTCCAAACTGCCTAATGTAAAGAAAGCTTTATCTATGTGAGATGAATACACATAACACAGAGTAGTTTCACAGAAAGTTTCTTTCCACTGTTTGTCTGAGACTATTTCTCTTTTCACCACAGGTGTCAATATGCCCCCGAATATCCCCTGGTACTTTTTTCTCCAAAAGGGTTTCCCCGACGCTGTATGAGAAGATAGGTATAACAGTGTGTGTGGAATGCACACGTCACAAAGCAGTTGCTCAGAAAACTTCTCTCCAATTTTCAACGGAAGACATTTCCTGGCTCATCACAGGCCTTAAATTAAGTGCTCCCGAATATCCCTTCACAGACTAAACACAGTGTTAGAATATTGATCAATGAAAAGAGAAGCTAAACTGTGCTAGTGAAATTCACACAACACAGAGCAGTTTCACAGAAAGCTTTCTTCCTGTTTTTATTTGAGGGTATTTCTTCTTCAGTATATTCTTAAGAGCGTTCCCAAATGTCCTTTCTCAGGTTCCACAGAAACAGTGATTTCAAACTGCTCAATCCACAGAATGATTTAACTCTATGAGATGAATACACACATCACAAAGCAGTTGCTCAGAAAGCTTCTCTCCAGTTTTCAATGGAAGACAATTCCTTGCTCACCACAGGCCTACGGGCGTCACTTACTATCCCTTCGAAGATTCCTGAAAGACAGAGTTTCCAAACTGGGCGAAGTAGAGTAAGATTTAGCTCTGTGAAATGAATGCATACATCAGGGAGCAGTTTTTTGGAACGCTTCTTTCTGGGTTTTATTTGATTATATTTCACTTTTCGCCATGGTCTTCAAGGTGCTCTGAAATATCACTTTTGCAGTTTTACAGAAACAGTGTTCAAACACTGCCTTATGAGAAAAGAGGTATAACTCCCTGAGTGGAATGCACACATCACAAAACAGATTCTCAGAAAGCTTCTCTCCAGTTTTTATCTGAAGATATTTCCTTTTTCACCATAAGCCTGAATGTGATTCCGAATATCCCTTCGTGGATCCGTCCATGATGAAATTTCCAATCTGCATAATGTAAAGAAAGCTTTATCTATGTGTGATGAATAAATATAACAGAAAGCAGATTCACAGAAAGCTTCTTTCCAGTTTTTATCTAAAGATATTTCTTTTTTCACCATAGTCCAGAATGTGCTCCCAAATGTCCCTTCATGGATCTGTCCATGAGAGAGTTTTTAAGCTGTGTAATGTACATAAAGCTTTATATATGTGAGATAAGTACACATAGCACAGAGCAGTTTCACAGAAAGCTTCTTTCCAGTTTTTGCCGGAGGCTATTTCCCTTTTCACCATAGGCATCAGTGTGCTTGGATATTCCTTGGTACCATTTCCTCCAAAAAGGTTTCCCCGATGCTGTAGGAGAAGACAGGTATAACACTGTGAGTGGAATGCGCATGTCACAAAGTAGTTCCTCGGAAAGCTATTCTTCTGTTTCTATCTGAACATATTTCCCTTTGTACCGTGAGGCTCAAAGCACTCCCTAATATCCCTTCGTATGCAAAACATAAACAGTGTTAGAAAACTGCTCAATGAAAAAAGAAACTTAACTGTGCGAGTTGAATTCACATGACACAGAGCAGTTTCACAGAAAGCTTCCTTCTGGTTTTTATCTGAGTGTATTTCTTTTTCAGCATATTCTATAGACCGTGTCCAAATGTCTTTTAGCAGATTCCACAGAAACAGTGATTTCAAACTGCTCAATCAAAAGAATGATTTAACTCTATGAGATGAATACACACATCACAAACACTTGCTAGAAAACTTCTCTCCAATTTTTAATGGAAGACATTTCCTTGCTCACCACAGGCCTCCGGGCGCCACTTAGTGTCCCTTCGCAGATTCCTCAAAGACAGAGTTTACAAACTGGGCAATGTAGAGTAAGCTTTAACTCTATAATATGAAAGCACATATCAGTGAGCAGTTTCTTGGAATGATTCAATCTGGGTTTCATTTGAGGATATTTCACTTTTCGCCATAGACTTCAATGTGCTCTGAAATATCACTTTTTTTGTTTTACAGGAACAGTGTTCAAACACTGCCTTATGAGAAAAGAGGTATAACTCCCTAAGTGGAATGCACACATCACAAAGCAGTTTCTCAGAAGGCTTCTATGTGAAGATATTTCCTTTTTCACCGTAGGCCTGAAGGTGCTCCCAAATGTCCCTTCGTGGATCCATCCATGACGGAGTTTCCAAACTGTGTAATATAAAGAAAGCTTTATCTACGTGAGATGAAAAAACATATCTATCACAAAGCAGTTTCACAGAAAACTTCTTTCCAGTTTTTGTCTGAGGACATTTCCTGTTTTACCATAGCCATCCTTATACACCTAAATGTCTCTTGGTAGCTTTTTCTTCAAAAGGGATTCCCCAATCCTCTATGAGAAGAAAGGTACAACTCTGTGAGTGGAATGCACACGTCACAAAGCAGCTCCTTGGAAAGCTTCTCTCCAATTTCTATCAGAAGATATTGCCATTTTCACCATCTGCCTCAAAGCTTTCCCAAATATCCCTTCTCAGATGAAACAAAAACAGTGTCAGAATGCTTCTCAATGAAAACAGAAGCTTAACTGTGCGAGTGGAATTCACGTGACACAGAGAAGTTTCACAAAAAGCTTCCTGCTGGTTTTTATCTGAGGGTGTTTCTTTTTCAGCATATTCTAAAGAGCGTTCCCAAATGTCCTTTCTCAGGTTCCACAGAACCAGTGACTTCAAACTGCTCAATTGAAAGAATGATTTAACTCTATGAGACAAATACACTCATCACAAAGCAGTTACTCAGAAAGCTTCTCTCCAGTTTTCAACGGAATACGTTTCCTTGCTCAATACAAGCCTCTAGGAGCCACTTAATATCCCTTCGCAGATTCCTCAAAGACAGAATTTCCAAAGAGAGCAATGTAGACTAAGCTTTAACTCTGTGAAATGAATGCACATATGAGAGAGCAGTTTCTTGGAAAACTTCTTTCTGGGTTTTATTTGAGAATATTTCACTTTTCCCCATAGTCTTCAATGTGTTCCAAAATATCACTTTTTCAGTTTTACAGGAACAGTGTTCAAACACTGTCCTATGAAAAAAATGTAGTAACTCCCTGAGTGGAATGCACACATCACAAAGCAGCTCCTCAGAAAGCTTCTATCCAGTTTTTATCAGAAGATATTTTCTTTTTCACCATAGGCCTGAAGGTGCTCCCAAATGTCCCTTCATGGATCCGTTCATGACGGAGTGTCCAAGTTGTGTACTGTAAAGAAAGCTTTATCTATGCGAGATGAATAAACATAGCAAAGAGTAGATTCACAGAAAGCTTCCTTCCAGTGTTTATCCGAAGATATTTCCTTTTTCACTGTAGTCCTGAATGTGCACCCGAAAGTCCCTTCGTGGATCCGTCCATGACAGAGTTTCCAAGCTACGTAATATAAAGAAAGCTTTATCTATGTGAGAGGAATTCACATATCACAAAGTAGTTTCTCAGAAGGCTTCTTTCTAGTTTTTATCTGAGGATATTTCCTTTGTCACCATAAGCTTCATGGTGCTGAGAAATATCCCATTGCAGATTTCAAGAAAACAGTGTTAGCAAGCTGATAATTGAAGAGAAATATGTAACTCTGAGACTTGCATTGACACATCACAATGCAGTTTCTCAGAATGCTTCTTTGTAGTTTTTATCTGAGAATATTTCCTTTTTCATCGTAGTCCTCAATGTGCTCCCAAATATTACTATGTGGATTCCACGAAAAAAGTGTTAGCAAACTGCTTAATGAAGACAAAGGTGGAGCTCTGTGAGATGAAGTCACACACCACAAAGTAGTTTCTGAGAAGGCTTCTCTCCAGGTTTTACCTGAGGATATTTCATTTTTCACCATGAGATTCAATGATACCCAAAATATCACTTCTATATGTTCCAAAAAAACAGTGCAAGCAAACGGCTCCATGAAATTCAGGTGTAACTCTGACTGTTGAATTCACACATCAGAGAGCAGTTTCTCCCAAAGGTTCATTCTGGTTTTTATCTGAGGATACTTCCTTTGGCAGTAGAGTCTTCAAAGGGATCCAAAATATCAGTTCTCAGATTCCACAAAAACAGGGCTACAAACAACTCCATGAAAGACAGGTGTATCTCTGTGAGTTGAATTCACACATCACAAAGCAGTTTGTCAGAAAGCTTCTTTCCTTTTTCATCTGAGTTTAATTCTGGTCTCAAAGCGCCCCTGTGTGTCTCATTGCAGATTCTGCGAAAACACTGTTAGCAAGCTTCTCAATGAAAACAATGCTATAACCCTGTGAGCTGAATTCACCTACAACAAAGCAGTTTCTCAGAAGGCTTCTCAGCAGTTTTTATCTGAGGATATTTCCTTTTCCACCCTGGGGTTCAAGGATATCCAAGATATCACTTCTGAGATTCCACAGAATCAGTGCTAGCAAACTCCTCCATGAAACAGTGCTGTCACTGTGAAATGAATAAACACATCACAAACCAGTCTCTCAGAAAGCTTCACTCTGGTTTTTATCTGAGGATATTTTCTTTTGTCTATAGTGTCTTCATAGTGATCCAAATTATCACTTCTCAGATTCCACAAAAACAGTGCTAGCAAACAACTCCTCGAAACACACGTGTAACTCTAAGAGATGCATTGTCACATCACAAAGCAGTTTCTCAGAAAGCTTCTTTCTCGTTTTTATCTGAGATTTCCTTTGTCACCATAAGCTTCATTGTGCAAAGAAATATCACATTGCAGATTTCAAGAACATAGTGTTAGCACACTGATCATTGAAAAAAAAGGTGTAACTGTCTGAGTTGCAGTCACACATCACAATGAAGTTTCTCAGAACGCTTCTTTCTCGTTTTTGTTTGAAGATACTTCCTTTGTCAGCGTAGGCTTCAATGCGATCCAAAATATCCCTTTCAGGTTCACCAAAAAAAGGTAAGAGACTGCTCCATGAAGCCAAAGTGGAACTCTGTGAGATGAATTCAGATATCAGAAAGCAGTTTCTCAGAAAGCATCTTTATAGTTTTTATCTGAGGATATTTCCTTTGTCACCGTAAACTTCATTGCACTTAGAAATATCACATTGCAGATTTCAAGAAAACAGTGTTAGAAAACTGATCACTGAAAAGAAAGGTGTAACTCTCTGAGTTGCAGTAGTACATCACAATGCAGTTTCTCAGAATGCTTCTTTCTCGTTTTTATTTAAGATACTCCCTTTGTCAGTGTAGGCTTCAATGTGATCCAAAATATCCCTTTCAGATTCCCCCATAAAAATGGTAACAGACTGCTCCATGAAACGAAAGTGTAACTCTGTGAGACGAATTCAGATATCAGAAAGTAGTTTCTCAGAAAGCGTCTTTCTAGTTTTTATCTGAGAATATTTCCATTTTCACCATAGCCCTCAATGCACTCCCAAATATCACTTTGCAGATTCCACGAAAACAGTGTTAGCAAACTTCTTCATTGAGAGAAAGGTGTAACTCTGTGAGATGAATTCACACATCAAAAAGAAGTTTCTCAGAAAGCTTCTTTCTTGTTTTTATTTGAGGAAATTTCCTATGTCAACATAGATTTCAAAGCGATCCAAAATATCGCCTCATAAATTCCCTAAAAACAGTGGTAACAGACAGCTCCATGAAGTGAAATTTTAACTCTGAGATGAATTCACACATCATCAAGCAGTTTCTCAGAAAGCTTCTTCTAGTTTTTATCTGAGGATATTTCCTTTGTCACCTTAAGCGTCATGGCACTGAGAAATATCCCATAGCAGATTTCAAGAAAACAGTGTTAGCAAGCTGATTAATGAAAAGAAATGTGAAACTCTGTGACTTGCATTCACACATCACAATGCAGTTTCTCAGAACTCTTCTTTCCAGTTTTTATCTGAGAATATTTCCTTTTTCACTGTAAACCTCAACGCACTACCAAATATCACTACGCGGATTGTAAACACTAGTGTTAGAGAATTGTGTAACTTTGTGGGATAAATTCACACATCACAAAGAAGTTTCTCAGAAAGCCTCTTTCTCGTTTTTATATTAGGATATTTCCTTTGTCAGCGTAGGCTTCAATGCGATCCAAAATTTTCCTTCTCAGATTCCCCAAAAAGAGTGGTAGCAGACTGTTCCATGAAGTGACATTTTAACTCTGTGACATGAATTCACACTTCACAAAGAAGTTTCTCAGAGAGCTTCTTTGTAGTTTCTATCTGGGGATATTTCCTTTTTAACCACAGGCCTCAAAGCATTCCCGAATATCACTATACAGATTCCACGAAAACAGTGTTAGCAAACTGCTTCATGAAGACAAAAGTGTAGCTCTGTGAGATGAAGTCACACACCACAAAGTAGTTTCTGAGAAGGCTTCCCTCCAGGTTTTATCTGAGGATAGCTCATTTTTCACCATGGGATTCAATGATATCCATAATATCACCTCTGAGATTCCACAGAAAAAGTGCTAGCAAATTCCTCCATGAAAGAGTGGTGTAAGTCTGTGAGATGAATTCACACATCATAAAGCAGTTTCTCAGAAAGCTTCTTTCTGGTTTTAGCCTGAGGATATTTCCTTGGTCTGTAGAGTCTTCATAGTGATCCAAAATATCACTTCTCAGATACCACAAAAACAGGGCTAGCAAATGGCTGCATGAAATACAGGTGTAACTCTGTGAGATGAATTCACACATCACAAAGCCGTTTCTCAGAAAGCTTCATTCCGGTTTTTATCTGGAGATATTTCCTTTGGCCGTAGAATCTTCAAAGTGATCCAAAATATCAATTCTCAGATTCCACAAAAATAGGGCTATCAAACAGCTACATGAAAGACTGGTGTATCTCTGTGAGTTGAATTCACACATCACAAAGCAGTTTCTCAGAAAGCTTCTTTTCTTTTCCATTTGAGTTTATTTCTGGTCTCAAACTGCCCCCATGTGTCTCATTTCAGATTCTGCGGAAACACGGTTAGCAAGCTTCTCAATGAAAACAATGCTGTAACTCTGTGAGCTGAATTTACCTACAACAAAGCAGTTTCTCAGAATACTTCTCTGCAGTTTTTATCTGAGGATATTTCGTTTTCCACCCTGGGATTCAACGATATCCAAAATATCACTTCTGAGATTCCACAGAATCAGTGCTAGCAAGCTCCTTCATGGAAGAGTGGTGTCACTGTGAAATGAATTCACACATCACAAACCAGTTTCTCACAAAGATTCATTCTGGTTTTTATCTGAGGATATGTCCTTTGTCCATAGAATCTTCATAGCCATCCAAATGATCACTTCTCAGATTCCACAAAAACAGTGCTAGCAAACGGCTCCTCGAAACACAGGTGTAACTGTAAGAGATGCATTGTCACATCACAAAAGGGTTTCTCAGAAATCTTCTTTCTCGTTTTTATCTGAAGAGATTTCCTTTGTCACCTTTAGCTTCATTGTGCTAAGAAATATCCCATTGCAGATTTCAAGAATAGAGTGTTAGCAAACTGATCAATGAAAAGAAAGATGTAACTTTATGAGTTGCAGTCAGACATCACAATGCAGTTTCCCAGAACGCTTCTTTCTCATTTTTATTTGAAGATACTTCCTTTGTCAGCGTGGTCTTCAATGCAATCCAAAATATCCCTTTCAGATTCCCCAGAAACAATGATAAGAGACTGCTCCATGAAACAAAAGTGCAACTCTGTGAGATGAATTCAGTTATCAGAAAGTAGTTTCTCAGAAAGCGTCTTTCTAGTTTTTATCTGAGGATACTTCCTTTTTCACCATAGCCCTCAATGCGCTCCCAAATATCACTTTGCAGATTCCACGGAAACAGGTTAGCAAACTGCTTCATTGAGAGAAAGGTGTAAAACTGTGAGATGAATTCACACATCACAAAGAAGTTTCTCAGAAAGCTTCTTTCTAGTTTTTATCTGAGGAGATTTCCTTTGTCAACATAGGTTTCAATACGATCCAAAATATTGCGTCACAAATTCCCCAGAAACAGTTCTAAAAGACTGCTCCATGAATTTAAAGTGTAACTCTGTGAGAATAATTTGCACATCATAAATCAGTTTCTCAGAAAGCTTCTTTCTGGTTTTTATTTGAGGATACTTCTTTTAACACCATAGGCCTCAAAACACTCCCAAATATCACTGTGCATATTCCACCAAAACAGTGTTAGCAAACTGCTTCATGAAGAAAACTGTGTAACTCTGTGAGATGAATTCCCACGTCACAAAGAAGTTTCTCAGATAGCTTCTATCTCGTTTTTATGTTAGGATATTTCTTTTGTCAGCATAGGCTTCAATGCGATCTAAAATATCCCTTCTCAGATTCCCCAAAAACAGTGGTAACAGACTGCTCCATGAAGTGAAACATTAACTCTGTGAGATGAATTCACACATCATAAAGTAGTTTCTCAGAAAGCTTCTCTCTAGTTTTTATCTGAGGATATTTCCTTTTTCATCTTAAGCCTCAATGCATTCCCAAATACCACTTTACGGATTCCACGAAAACTGTGTTAGCAAACTGCTTCATGAAGGGAAAGGTTTATTTCTGTGAGATGGATTCACACATCAAAAAGTAGTTTCTCAGAAAGCTTCTCTCTAGTTTTTATCTGCGGATATTTCCTTTTTCACCTTAGGCCTCAGCATTCCAAAATATCTCTTTATGGATTCCACGAAAACTGTGTTAGCAAACTGCTTCATGAAGAGAAAGGTTCATCTCTGTGAGATGAATTCACATGTCACAAAGAAGTTTCTCAGAAAGCTTCTTTCTAGTTTGTATCTGAGCATATTTCCTTTTTCACCATAGGCCTCAATGTGTTCCCAAATATCACTTTGCAGATTCCCAGAAAACAGGGTTAGCAAACTGCTTCATTGAGAGAAAGGTGTAACTCTGTGAGATGAATTCACACATCGCAAAGAAGTTTCTCACAAAGCTTCTTTCTAGTTTTTATCTGGGGATATTTCCTTTGTCAACATGGGTTTCAATGCGATCCAAAATGTGGCTTCACAAATTCCCGAAAGCCAGTGGTAACAAACTGCTCCATGGAACGAAAATGTAACTCTGTGAGAAGAGTTCGCACATCAAAAAGCAGTTTCTCAAAAAGTTTCTTTCTGGTTTTTATCTGAGGATATTTCCTTTTTCACCATAGGCCTCAAAGCGTTCCAAAATATCACTTTGCAGATTCCACGAAAACAGTGTTAGGAAACTGCTTCATGAAGAGAATTTTGTAACTCTGTGAGATGAATTCACACGACACAAAGAAGTTTCTCAGAAGGCTTCTTTCTCGCTTTTACTTGAGGATATTTCTTTTGTCAGCGTAGACTTCAATGCAATCCAACATATCCCTTCTCAGATTCCCCTAAATCAGTGGTAACAGACTGCTTCATGAAGTGTCATTTTAACTCTGTGAGATGAATTCACACATCATAAAGCAGTTTCTCAGAAAACTTATTTCTAGTTTTTGTCTGAGGATATTTCCTTTTCCATCTTAGCCCTCATTGCTTTCCCAAATACCGCTTTTCGGATTCCACGAAAACTGTGTTAGCAAACTACTGCATGAAGAGAAAGATTTAACTTGGTGAGAAGAATTCACACATCACAAAGTAGTTTCTCAGAAAGCTTCTTTCTAGTTTCTATGTGAAGATATTTCCTTTTTTACCGTAGGCCTCTATGCACTCCCAAATACAACTTGGCAGATTCCACGAAAACGGTGTTACCAAACTTCTTGATGGATATATTGGAGCACATTGAGACCTATGGTAAAGAAGTAAATATCCTCAGATAAAAACTAGAAAGAAGCTTTCTGAGAAACTTCTTTGTGATGTGTGAATTCATCCCACAGAGATAAACTTTTCCCTTTATGAAGCAGTTTGCTAACACAGTTTTTGTGGACACCGTAAAGTGATATTTGGGAACTCATTGAGGTCTATGGTGAAAAAGGAAATATCCTCAGACAAAAACTAGAAAGAACCTTTCTGAGAAATTGCTTTGTGATGTGTGAATTCATGTCACAGAGTTAAAATTTCACTTCATGGAGCAGTCTGTTACCACTGTTTCTGATGCATTTGTGACGATATGTTTTGTATCACTTTGTAACTTTTCTTGACAAAGGAAATATCCTCAGATAAACACTAGAAATTCGTGATATAAGGAAAGTTTCATCTATGCGAGTTGAATAATATATCACAAAGCAGTGTCACAGAAAACTTGTTTCCAGTTTTTCTCTGAGGATATTTCATTTTTCAACATAGCCATATATATACTTTCGAATGTCCCTTGGTAGCTTTCTCTCTAAAAGGGATTCCACAATCCTCTATGAGAATAAAGGTATAACTCTGTGAGTGGAATGCACACGACACAAATCAGCTCCTCTGAAAGCTTCTCTTCAGTTTCTATCTGAAGTTATTTCCGTTTTCACCATAATCCTCATAGCGTTCCCAAAAATCCTTTCACAGACTCAACAAAAACAGTGTTAGAATGCTGCTCAATGAAAAGAGAAGCTTAACTGTGTCAGTGAAATTCACATGACAAAGAGCAGTTTCACAGAATGCTTCCTTCTGGTTTTTATCTGAGAGTATTTCTTCTTCAGCATATTCTAAAGAGCATTCCCAAATGTCCTTTCTCAGATTCCACAGAAACAGTGATCTCAAACTGCTCAATCCACAGAATGATTTAACTCTATGAGAAGAATACACACATCACAATGGAGTTCCTCAGAAGGTTCTCTCCAGTTTTCAACGGAAGACATTTCCTTGCTCACCACTGGCCTCCGGGCACCACTTAATATCCCTTCCCAGATTCCTCAAAGACAGAGTTTCCAAACTGGGCAATGCAGAGAAAGCATTACCACTCTGAGATGAATGCACATATCACAAAGCAGTTTCTTGGAACGCTTCTTTCTGGGTTTTATTTGAGGATATTTCACTTTTCACCATAGTCTTCAA
>NC_037668.1:29305220-29326551 GCF_003255815.1 Theropithecus gelada
TGCATTGGGAGTTATACCTGATGTAAATGACGAGTTGATGGGTGCAGCACACCAACAAGGCACAAGTATACATATGTAACAAACCTGCACGTTATGCACATGTACCCTACAACTTACAGTATAATAACAATAAATAAATTTAAAAAAAAACAAAAAAAAAAAACAAAACAAAAATTGACCACATAATTGGAAGTGAAGCACTCCTCAGCAAATGTACAAGAACAGAAATTATAATAAACTGTCTCTCAGAACACAGTGCAATCAAACTAGAACTCAGGACTAAGAAACTCAATCGAAACTGCTCAACCACATGGAAACTGAACAACCTGCTCCTGAATGACTACTGGGTACATAACAAAATGAAGGCAGAAATAAAGATGTTCTTTGAAACCTATGAGAACAAAGATACAAGGTACCAGAATCTCTGGGACACATTTAAAGCAGTGTGTAGAGGGAAATTTATAGCACTAAATGCCCACAAGAGAAAGCAGGAAAGATCTCAAATTGACACTCTAACATCACAATTAAAAAGCTAGCAGAAGGCAAGAAATAACTAAGATCAGAGCAGAACTGAAGGAAACAGAGACACAAAAAACCCTCCAAAAAATCAATGAATCCAGGAGTTGGATTTTTGAAAAGATCAACAAAATTGATAGTCAGCTAGCAAGACTAATGAAGAAGAAAAGAGAGAAGAGTCAAATAGATGCAATAAAAAATGATAAAGGGGATATCACCACTGACCCCACAGAAATACAAACTACCATCAGAGAATACTATAAACACCTCTACGCAAATAAACTAGAAAATCTAGAAGAAATGGATAATTTCCTGGACACTTACACTCTTCGAAGACTAAACAAGGAAGAAGTTGAATCACTGAATAGACCAATAACAGGCTCTGAAATTGAGGCAATAATTAATAGCCTACCAACCAAAAAAAGTCTCGGACCCGATGGATTCACAGCTGAATTCTACCAGAGGTACAAGGAGGAGCTGGTACCATTCCTTCTGAAACTATTCCAATCAATAGAAAAAGAGGGAATCCTCCCTAACTCATTTCATGAGGCCAACATCATCCTGATACCAAAGCCTGGCAGAGACACAACAAAAAAAGAGAATTTTAGACCAAAATCCCTGATGAACATCGATGCAAAAATCCTCAATAAAATACTGGCAAACCGGATTCAGCAGCACATCAAAAAACTTATCCACCATGATCAAGTGGGCTTCATCCCTGGGATGCAAGGCTGGTCCAACATTCACAAATCAATAAACATAATCCAGCATGTAAACAGAAACAAAGACAAGAACCACATGATTATCTCAATAGATGCAGAAAAGGCTTTTGACAAAATTCAACAGCCCTTCATGCTAAAAACTCTCAATAAATTCGGTATTGATGGAACGTATCTCAAAATCATAAGAGCTATTTATGACAAACCCACAGCCAATATCATACAGAATGGGCAAAAACTGGAAAAATTCCCTTTGAAAACTGGCACAAGACAGGGATGCCCTCTCTCACCACTCCTATTCAACATAGTGTTGGAAGTTCTGGCTAGGGCAATCAGGCAAGAGATAGAAATCGAGGGTATTCAGTTAGGAAAAGAAGAAGTCAAATTGTCCCTCTTTGCAGATGACATGATTGTATATTTAGAAAACCCCATTGTCTCAGCTCAAAATCTCCTTAAGCTGATAAGCAACTTCAGCAAAGTCTCAGGATAAAAATCAATGTGCAAAAATCACAAGCATTCTTATACACCAGTAACAGACAAACAGAGAGCCAAATCATGAATGAACTTCCATTCACAATTGCTTCAAAGAGAATAAAATACCTAGGAATCCAACTTGCAAGGGATGTAAAGGACCTCTTCAAGGAGAACTACAAACCACTGCTCAGTGAAATAAAAGAGGACACAAACAAATGGGAGAACATACCATGCTCATTGATAGGAAGAATCAATATCATGAAAATGGCCATACTGCCCAAGGTTATTTATAGATTCAATGTCATCCCCATCAAGCTACCAATGAGTTTCTTCACAGAAATGGAAAAAACTGCTTTAAAGTTCATATGGAACCAAAAAAGAGCCCGCATCTCCAAGATAATCCTAAGTCAAAAGAACAAAGCTGGAGGCATCACGCTACCTGACTTCAAACTATACTACAAGGCTACAGTAACCAAAACAGCATGGTACTGGTACCAAAACAGAGATATAGACCAATGGAACAGAACAGAGTCCTCAGAAATAATACCACACATCTACAACCATCTGATCTTTGACAAACCTGAGAGAAACAAGAAATGGGGAAAGGATTCCATATTTAATAAATGGTGCTGGGAAAATTGGCTAGCCATAAGTAGAAAGCTGAAACTGGATCCTTTCCTTACTCCTTATATGAAAATTAATTCAAGATGGATTAGAGACTTAAATGTGAGACCTAATACCATAAAAACCCTAGAGGAAAACTTAGGTAGTACCATTCAGGACATAGGCATGGGCAAAGACTTCATGTCAAAAACACCAAAGGCAACGGCAGCAAAAGCCAAAATTGACAAATGGGATCTCATTAAACTAAAGAGCTTCTGCACAGCAAAAGAAACTACCATCAGAATGAACAGGCAAACTACAGAATGGAAGAAAATTTTTGCAATCTACTCATCTGACAAAGGGCTAATATCCAGAACCTACAAAGAACTCAAACAAATTTACAACAAAAAAACAAACAACCACATCAAAAAGTGGGCAAAGGATATGAACAGATACTTCTCAAAAGAAGACATTCATACAGCCAACAGACACATGAAAAAATGCTCATCATCACTCACCATCAGAGAAATGCAAATCAAAACCACAATGAGATACCATCTCACACCAGTTAGAACAGCGATCATTAAAAAGTCAGGAAACAACAGGTGTTGGAGAGAATGTGGAGAAATAGGAACACTTTTACACTGTTGGTGGGATTGTAAACTAGTTCAACCATTATGGAAAACAGTATGGCGATTCCTCAAGGAACTAGAACTAGATGTACCATATGACCAAGCCATCCCATTACTGGGTATATACCCAAAGGATTATAAATCATGCTGCTATAAAGACACATGCACACGTATGTTTATTGTGGCACTATTCACAATAGCAAAGACTTGGAATCAACCCAAATGTCCATCAGTGACAGACTGGATTAAGAAAATGTGGCACATATCCACCATGGAATACTATGCAGCTATAAAAAAGGATGAATTTGTGTCCTTTGTAGGGACATAGATGCAGCTGGAAACTATCATTCTCAGCAAACTATCACAAGAACAGAAAACCAAACACCGCATGTTCTCACTCATAGGTGGGAACTGAACAATGAGATCACTTGGACTTGGGAAGGGGAACATCACACACCGGGGCCTATCATGGGGAGGGGGGAGGGAGGAGGGATTGCATTGGGAGTTATACCTGATGTAAATGACGAGTTGATGGGTGCTGACGAGTTGATGGGTGCAGCACAGCAACATGGCACAAGTATACATATGTAACAAACCTGCACTTTATGCACATATACCCTAGAACTTAAAGTATAATAATAATAAAAAATAAATTTAAATAAAAAGAAATATCACATTGCAGATTTCAAGAAAAGAGTGTTAGAATACTGATCAATGAAAATAAAGGTGTAACTCTGTGAGTTGCAGTGATACATCACAATGCAGTTTCTCAGAATGCTTCTTTCTCATTTTTATTTGAAGATACTCCCTTTGTCAGCGTAGGCTTCAATGTGATCCGAAATATCCCTTTCAGATTCCCCAAAAACAATGGTAACAGACTGCTCCATGAAACGAAAGTGTAACTCTGTGAGACGAATTCAGATATCAGAAAGTATTTTCTCAGAAAGCGTCTTTAAATTTTTTATCTGAGAATATTTCCTTTTATGCCATAGCCCTCAATGGGTTCCCAAATATCACTTTGCAGATTCCACGGAAACGTGTTAGCATACTGCTTCATTGAGTGAAAGGTGTAACTCTGTGAGATGAATTTACACATCACAGAGAAGTTTCTCAGCAAACTTCTTTCTAGTTTTTATCTGAGGAGATTTCCTATGTCAACATAGATTTCAAAGTGATCCAAAATATCGCCTCATAAATTCCCTAAAAACAGTGGTAACAGACAGCTCCATGAAGTGAAATTTTAACCCAGTGAGATGAATTCACTCATCATAAAGCAGTTTCTCAGAAAGCTTCTTTCTAGTTTTTATCTAAGGATATGTCCTTTTACACCATAGGCCTCAAAGCATTCCCAAATATCACTTTGCAGATTCCACGAAAACTCTGTTAGCAAACTACTTCCTTGAGAGAAACCTGTAACTCTGTGAGATGAATTCACACGCCATGAAGAGGTTTCTCAGTAAGCTTCTTTCTAGTTTTTATCTGAGGATATTTCATTTGTCAAAGTAGGTTTCAATGCAATACACAATATGACTTCACAAATTCCCCTGAAGCAGTGGCAACAGACTGCTCCATGAAACGAAAGTGTAACTCTGTGAGAAGAATTCACACGTCATAAAGCAGTTTCTCAGAAAGTTTATTTCTGGTTTTTATCTGAGGATATTTCGTTTCAAACCATAGGCCTCAAAGCGCTCCCAAATATCACTTTGCAGATTCCACGGAAACTGTGTTAGCAAACTGCTTCATGAAGAGAAAATTGTAACTCTCTGAGATGAGTTCACACGTCACAAAGAAGCTTCTCACATAGCTTCTTTTTCATTTTTATTTGAGGATATTTCCTTTGTCAGCATAGGCTTCAATTCAATCCAAAATATCCCTTCTCAGATTCCCCAAAAATGGTGGTAGCACACTGCCCCATGAAGTGAAATTCTACCTCTGTGAGATGAATTCACACATCACAAAGCAGTTTCTCAGAAAACTTCTTTCTAGTTTTTATCTGAGGATATTTCCTTTTTCACCATAGGCCCAAATACCACTTTATGGATTCCACGAAAACTGTGTTAGCAAACTACTGCATGAAGAGAAAGGTTTAACTCGGTGAGATGAATTCACACATCACAAATTACTTTTTCAGAAAGATTCCTTGTAGTCTCTATCTGAGGATATTTCCTTTTTCACTGTAGGCCTAAATGTGCTCCCAAATACAACTTAGCAGATTCCACGAAAATGGTGTTACCAAACTGCTTCATGGATATATCCCACAGAGTTAAAATTTCACTTCATGGAGCAGTCTGTTACCTCTGTTTCTGATGGATTTGTGACGATATATTTTGGATCACATTTAAACCATTGTTGACAAAGGAAATATCCTCAGATAAAAGCTAGAAATCCGTTATATAAGGAAACTTTTATCTATGTGAGACGAATAATATATCACAAAGCAGTTTCACAGAAAGCTTCTTTCCAGTTTTTGTCTGAGGATATTTCCTTTTTCACCATAGCCGTCCATATAATTCCGAATGTCGCTTGGTAGCTTTTTCTCCAAAAGGGATTCCCCAATCCTGTATGAGAAGAAAGGCATAACTCTGTGAGTGGAATGCACACGTCATAAAGCAGCTCCTCAGAAAGCTTCTCTCCAGTTTCTATCTGAAGTTATTTCCCTATTCACCATATTCCTCAAAGCGCTCTTGAATATCCCTTCACAGACTAAACAAAAACAGTGTTAGAAAACTGCTCAATGAAAAGAGAGGCTGAAATGTGAGAGTGGAATTCACATGACAGAGCAGTTTAAAAGAAAGCTTCCTTCTGTTTTTTTATCTGAAGGTATTTTTTTCCAGCATATTCTAAAGGGTGTACCCAAATGTCCTTTCTCAGGTTACACTGAAACAGCGATTTCAAACTACTCAATCCAAAGAATGATTTAGCTCTATGAGATGAATGCACACATCACAAAGCAGTTGCTCAGAAAACTTCTCTCCAGTTTTCAACGGAAGACTTTTCCTTGCTCACCACTGGTCTCCGGACACTACTTATCCCTTCCCAGATTTCTCAAAGACAGAGTTTCCAAACTGAGCAACGTAGAGAAAGCTTTACCACTTTGAGATGAATGCACATATCACAGAGCAGTTTCACTTTTCGCCATAGTCTTCAATGCGCTCCGAAATATCACTTTTTCGGTTTTACACAAACAGTGTTCAAACACTGCCTTATGAGAAAAGAGGTATAACTCCCTGAGTGGAATGCACACATCACAAAGCAGTTTCTCAGAAAGCTTCTCTCCAGTTTTTATCTGAAGATATTTCCTTTTTCACCGTAGGCCTGTATGTGCTCCCGAATATCCCTTCGTGGATCCGTCCATGACGGAGTTTCCAAACTGCGTAATATAAAGAAAGTTGCATCTATGTGAGATGAATAAGCATATCTATCACAAAGCAGTTTCACAGAAAGCTTCTTTCTGGTTTTTGTCTGAGGATATTTCCTTTTTCAATATAGCCATCCATATACTCCCGAATATCCCTTGGTAGCTTTTCCTCCAAAAGTGATTCCCCAGTCGTCTATGAGAAGAAAGGTATAACTCTGTGAGTGGAATGCACGTGTCACAAAGCAGTTCCATGGAAAGTGCTCCCGAATGTCCCTTTGTGGATCCATCCATGACGGAGTTTCCAAACTGCATAATGGAAAGAAAGTTTTATCTCAAACTTGTGTGTATTCATCTCATAGAGTTAAATCATTCTTTGTATTGAGAATTTTGAAATCAGTGTTTCTGTGAAATCTGAAAAGGATATTTGGGAATGCTCTTTAGAATAAATAAATTCTCTTTAGAATGCACACATCACAAAGCAGTTTCTCGGAAAGCTTCTCTCCAGTTTTTATCTGAAGATATTTGCTTTTTCACCATAGGCCTGAATGTGCTCCAGAATGTCCCTTGGCGGATCCGTCCATGACAAAGTTTCCAAACTGCATAATATAAAGAAAGTTTTATCTATGTGAGATTAATACACATATCACAGAACAATTTGACAGAAAGCTTATTTCCAGTTTTTATCTGAAAATATTTCCTTTTTCACCATAGTCTTGAATGTGCTCCCGAATATTCCTTCGTGGATCCATACATGACGGAGTTTGCAAGCTGCGTAATGTAAAGAAAGCTTTATCTATGTGAGATAAATAAACATAGCAAAAAGCAGATTCACAGAAAGATACTTTGCAGTTTTTATCTCAAGATACTTCCTATTTCACCATAGGCCTGAATGTGCTCCAGAATGTCCCTTCACGGATCCATCCTAGACAGAGTTTCCATGTTGTGTAATGTAAAGAAAGCATTATCTATCTGACATGAAAACACATATCACAAAACAGTTTCACAAAAAGCTTCTTTCCAGCGTTTGTCTGAGGGTATTGGCCTTTTCACCATATGCGTCAATATGCTCCCGAATATCCCTTGTTACCATTTTCTCCAAAAATGTTTCCATGATGCTGTATGATAAGAGAGGTGTAACACTGTGAGTGGAATGCACATTTCACAAAGCAATTCCTCGGAAAGCTTCTCTCCAGTTTCTATGTGAACATATTTCCTTTTTCACCTTCAGCCTCAAAGCACTCCCGAATATCACATCAAAAGCTAAAAATAAACAGTGTTAGAAAACTGCTCAATGAAAACAGAAGCCTAACTGAGTGAGAGGAATTCACACGACACATCGCAGTTTCATAGAAAACTTCCTTCTGGTTTTTATCTGAGGATATTTCTTTCTCCATATTCTAAAATGCACTCCTTAATGTCCTTCCTCTGATTCCACAGAAACAGTGATTTCAAACTGCTCAATTCAAAGAATGCTTTAAGTCTATGAGATGAATACACACATCAGATAGCAGTTGCTCAGAAAACTTCTCTCCAGTTTTCATTAGAAGATGTTTCCTTGCTCACTATAGGCCTCCGGGCGCCACTTAATATCCTTTCGCAGATTCCTCAAAGACAGCATTTCCAAACTGGGCAATGTAGAGTAAGCTTTAACTCTGTCAAATGAGTGCATATGTCAGAGAGCAGTTTCTTGCAAAGCTTCTCTCTGAGTTTTGTTTGAGGATATTCCACTTTTTGCCATAGTCTTCAATGTCCTCCAAAATATCACTTTTTCGGTTTTAAAGTAACAGTGCTCAAACACTGCCTTATGAGAAAAGAGGTATAACTCCCTGAGTGGAATGCACACATCACAAAACAGGTTCTCAGAAAGCTTCTTTCCAGTTTTTATCTGAAGATATTTCCTTTTTCACTGTAGGCCTGAATCTGCTCCTGAATGTCCCTTCACAGATCTTTCCGTGACGAGGTTTCCAACCTCTGAAATATAAAGAAAATTTTATCTATGTGAGATAAATAAACATATCTATCACAAAGCACTTTCACAGACACTTCTTTCCAGTTTTTGTCTGAGGATATTCCCTTTTTCACCATAGTTGTCCATATACACATGAATGGCCCTTGGTAGCGTTTTCTCCAAAAGGGATTCCCCAATCCTCTATGAGAAGAAAGGTATAACTCTGTGAGTGGAATGCACACATCACAAAGGAGCTCCTTGGAAAGCTTCTCTCCTGTTTCTATCTGAAGCTATTTCTGTTTTCAACATAAGTCTCAAAGGGCTCCCAAATATCCCTTCTCACACTACACGAAAACAGTGTTAGAATACTGCTCAATGAAAAGAGAAGCTTAACTGTGCTAGTGGAATTCACATGACACAGAGCAGTTTCACGGAAAGCTTCCTTTTGATTTTTATCTGAGGGTATATCTTTTTCAGCATATTCTGAAGAGCGTTCCAAAATGTCCTTTCTCACATTCCACAGAAACAGTCCTTTCAAGCTGCTCAATACAAAGAATGATTTACCTCTATGAGATGAATACACACATCACAAAGCAGTTGCTCAGAAAGCTTCTCTCCAGTTTTCAATGGAAGACATTTCCTTGCTCACCACAGGCCTCGGGTGCTACTTAATATCCCTTTGCAGACTCCTCAAAGATAGAGTTTCCAAACTGGGCAATGCAGAGTAAGATTTATCTCTGTGAAATGAATGCACATATCAGAGAGCAGTTTCTTGGAACACTTCTTTCTGGGTTTTATTTGAGGATATTTCACTTTTCGCCATAGTCTTCAATGTGGTCTGAAATATCACTTTTTTGGTTTTACACGAATGGTGTTCAAAACAGCTTTATGAGAAAAGAGGTATAACTTCCTGAGTGGCATGTACACATCACAAAGCAGTTTCTCAGAAAGCCTCTCTCCGGTTTTAATTGGAAGATATTTCCTTTTCCACCATAGTCCAGAATGTGTTCCAGAATGTCCTGTCACAGATCCATCCATGAAGCAGTTTCTAAGCTGCGTAATGTAAAGAAAGTTTTATCTATGTGAGATGAATAAACATAGCAAAAAGCAGATTCACAGAAAGCTTCTTTCTGGTTTTCATCTGAAGATGTTTCCTTTTTCAACATTGTCCTGAATGTGATCCCTTCGCGGATCCGTCCATGACAGAGTTTCCAAGCTGCGTGATGTAAAGAAAGCTTTATTTCTATGATATGAATACACATAGCACAGAACAGTTTCACAGAAAGATTCTTTCCAGTTTTTCTCTGAGGCTATTTCCCTTTTCACCATAGGCGTCAATATGCTCCTGGATATCCCTTGGTTCCTTTTTCTGCAAAACGATTTCCCCAATGCTGTATGAGAAGAGAGCTGTAACACTGAATGGAATGTACCCTTCACAAAGCAGTTCCTTGGAAAGTTTCTCTCGTTTCTATCTTAGTGTATTTAATTTTTTCTGTAAGCCTCAAAGCACTCCCGAATATCCCTTCTGACACTAAATATAAACAGTGTTAGAAAACTGCTCAACGAAAAGAGAAGCTTAACTGAGTGAGAGGAATTCACATGACTCATAGCAGTTTCACAGAAAGATCCTTCTGGATTTTATCTGAGGGTATTTCTTTCAGCATATTCTAAAGAGGGTTCCCAAATGTCCTTCCCCAGATTAAACAGAAACAGTGATTTCAAACTGCTTAATCCAAAGAATGATTTAACTCTATGAGATGAATGCACACATCACAAAGCAGTTGCTCAGAAAATTTCTCTTCAGTTTTCATCGGAAGACGTTTCCTTGCTCACTACAGGCCTCCGGGCACCAATTAATATCCCTTCGCAGATTCCTCAAAGACAGAGTTTCCAAACTGGGCAAATTAGGGTAAGCTTTCACACTGTGAAATCAATGCACATGTCAGAGAGCAGTTTCTTGAAACGCTTCTTTCTGGGTTTTATTTGATGATATTTCACTTTGTGCCATAGTCTTCAATGCACTCCCAAATACCACTTTTTTGATTTTACAGTAACAGTGTTCAAAGAAGGCCTTATGAGAAAAGAGATATAACTTTCTGAGTGGAATGCACACATCACAAAGCAGGGTCTCAGAAAGCTCCTCTCCAGTTTTTATCTGAAGATATTTCCTTTTTTGCCTTAGGCCTGATTGTGCTCCCGAATGTCCCTTCATGGATCTTTCCATGACAGAGTTTCCAACCTGCATAATATAAAGTTTTATATATGTGAGATGAATAATCATTTCTATCACAAAGTACTTTCACTGAAAGCTTCTTTCCAGTTTTTGTCTGAGTATATTCCCTTTTTCACCATCATTGTCCATATACACATGAATGACCCTTGATAGCTTTTTCTCCAAAAAGGATTCCCCAATCTTCTATGAGAAGAAAGGTATAACTCTGTGAGTGGAATGCACACGTATCAAAGCAGCTCCTTGGAAAATTTCTCTCCTGTTTCTAACTGAAGTTATTTCCGTTTTCAACATAAGCCTCAAAGGGCTCCCAAATATCCCTTCACATGCTAAACATAAACAGTGTTAGAAAACTGCTTAGTGTAAAGAGAAGCTTAACAGTGCGAGTGGAATGCACACGACAGAGAAGTTTCACAGAAGCTTCCTTCTGATTTTTATCTGAGGATATTTCTTTCTCAGCATATTCTAAAGAGCGTTCCCAAATATCCTTCTCAGATTTCACAGAAACACTGATTTCAAAATGCTCAATACAAAGAATGATTTAACTCTATGAGATGAATACACACATCACAAAGCAGTTGTTCAGAAAGCTTCTTTTCAATTTTCAACAGAAGATATTTCCTTGCTCACTACAGGCTTCCGGGCACCACTTAATATCCCTTTACAGATTCCTCAAAGACAGAGTTTACAAACTGTGCAATGTAGAGTAAGCTTTTATTCTGTGAAATGAATGCATATATCAGAGAGCAGTTTCTTGGAATGCTACTTTCTGGGTTTTATTTGAGGATATTTCACTTTTCGACGAAGTCTTCAATGCCCTATGAAATATTACTTTTTCAGTTTTACAGGAACAGTGTTCAAACACTGCCTTATGAGAAAAGAGTGATAATTCCCTAAGTGGAAAGCACATATCTCAAAGCAATTTTTCCTAAAGCTTCTCTCCAGTTTTTATCTGAAGATATTTATTTTTTCACACTAGGCCTGAAAGTGATCCCTAATATCCCTTCCCGGATGCATACATAACGGACTGTCCAAGCTGCATAATGTAAAGGAAGTTTTATCTATGTGAGATGAATAAACATAGCAAAAAGCAGATTCACAGAAAGTTTCTTTCCAGTTTTTATCTTAAGATATTTCCTTTTTCACCATAGGCCTTAATGTGCTCCCGAATGTCCTTTCACGGATCCATCTATGACAGAGTTTCCAAGCTGCGTAATGTAAAGAAAGCATTATTTATGTGACATGAAAACACATATGACAAAGCAGTTTCACAGAAAGCTTCTTGCAGGTTTTTGTCTGAGGCTATTGGCCTTTCACCCATATGCGTCAATATGCTCCCAAATATCCCTTGGTACATTTTTCTCCAAAAAGGTTTCTCCGATGCTGTGTGATAAGGGAGGTATAACACTGTGAGTGGAATACACACATCACAAAGCAGTTCCTCGGAAAGCTTCTCTCCAGTTTCTATCTGAACATATTTCCTTTTTCACTGTAAGCCTCAAAGCGCTCCTGAATATCCCTTCACACGCTAAACATAAACAGTGTCAGAAAACTGCTCAATGAAAAGAGAAGCTTAACTGAGGAAGGGGAATTCACATGATACATAGTAGTTTCACAGAAAGCTTCCTTTTGGTTTTTATCTGAGAATATTTCTTTCCCCATACTCTAAAGATCGTTCCCAAATGTCCTTCCTCAGATTCCACAGAAACAGTGATTTCAAACTGCTCAATCCAAAGAATGATTTAACTCTATGTGATGAATACACACATCAGAAAGCAGTTGCTCAAAAAACTTCTCTCAAGTTTTCAACAAAAGACATTTCCTTGCTCTCCACAGGCCTCCAGGCGCCACTTAATGTCCCTTCCCAGATTCCTCAAAGACAGAGTTTCCAAACTGGGCAATGTAGAGTAACTTTTAACTCTGTGAAATGAATGCACATATCAGAGAGCAGTTTCTTGGAATGCTTCTTTCTGGGTTTTATTTGAGGATATTTCACTTTTCGCCATGGTCTTGAATGCGCTTAAAAACATCACTTTTTTGGTTTTACAGGAACAGTGTTCAAACACTGCCTTATGAGAAAAGAGGTATAACTCCCTGAGTGGAATGAACACAGAACAATGTAGTTTATCAGAAAGCTTCTTTCCGGTTTTAATCTGAATATACTTCCTTTTTCACCATAGGCCTGAATGTGCTCCCGAACGCCCCTTTGCAGATCCGTCCATGAGAGAGTTTCCAGGCTGTATAATGTAAAGAAAGCTTTATCTATGTGAGATGAATAAACGTAGCAAAAAGCAGATTCATATAAAGCTTCTTTCCAGTTTTTATCTGAAGATATTTCCTTTTTCACCATAGTCCTGAATGTGCTCCCGAATCTCCCTTCACGGATACATCCATGACAGAGTTTCCAAGCTGCGTCATGTAAAGAAAGCTTTAACTATGTGATATGTATAAATATATCTATCACAAAGCTGTTTCAAAGAAAGCTTCTTTCCAGTTTTTGTCTGAGAGTATTTCCTTTTTCACCATGGCCAACCATATACTCTCGAATGTCCCTTCGTACCATTTTCTCCCAAAGGGATTCCCCAATCCTCTATGAGAAGAACCGCATAACACTCTGAGTGGAATGCACACATCACAAAGCAGCTCCTCAGAAAGCTTCTCTCCAGTTTCTATGTGAACATATTTCCTTTTTCACCATAAGCCTCAAAGCGCTCCCGAATATTCCTTTGCAGACTAAACACAGTGTTAGAATACTGCACGAAGAAAAGAGAAGCTTAATTGAGTGAGAAGAATTCTCATGACATAGCATTTTCACAGAAAACTTCCTTCTGGTTTTTATCTAAGGATATTTCTTTCTCCATCTTCTAAAGAGCCTATCGTAATGTCCTTCCTCAGATTCCACAGAAACAGTGATTTCAAACTGCTCAATGAAAATAATGATTTAACTCTATGAGATGAATACACTTATCACAAAGCAGTTGCTCAGAAAAATTCTCTCCAGTTCTCAACAGAAGACGTTTCCTTGCTCAATGCAGGCCTCTAGGAGTCATTTAATATCCCTTCGCAGATTCCTCAAAGACAGAGTTTCCAAGCTGTGCATTGTAGAGAAAGCTTTAACTCTGTGAAATGAATGCACATATCAGAGGCCAGTTTCTTGGAAAGCTTCTTTCTGGGTTTTATTTGAGTATATTTCACTTTTCCCCATAGTATTCAATGCACTGCAAAATATCACTTTTTCAGTTTTACAGGAACAGTGTTCAAACACTGCCGTATGAGAAAAATGGAATAACTCCCTGAGTGGAATACCCACATCACAAAGCAGCTTCTCAGAAAGCTTCTTTCCAGTTATTATCTGAAGATATTTCCTTTTTCACCACAGGCCTGAAGGAGCTCCCGAATGTCCCTTCGCGGATCCGTCCATGACGGAGTTTCCAAGTTATGTAATGTAAAGGAAGCTTTATCTATGTGAGATGAATAAACATAGCAAAGAGGAGATTCACAGAAAGCTTCTTTCCAGTGTTTATCCGAAGATATTTCCTATTTCACCATAGTCCTGAATGTGCACCCGAAAGTCCCTTCGTGGATCCGTCCATGACAGAGTTTCCAAGCTCCATAATGTAAAGAAAGTTTTATCTACGTGAGCTGAATTCATATATCACAAAGTATTTTCTCAGAAAGCTTCTTTCTAGTTTTTATCTGAGGATATTTCCTTTTTCACCGTAGGCCTCAATGCACTCCCAAATACCACATGACAGGTTCCACAAAAACAGTGTTAGCAAACCAGTTCATGGACAGAAGGGTGTAACTCTGTGAGATTATTTCACACATCACAAAACAGTTTCTCAGAAAGCTTCTTTCCTTTTTCATCTGAAGTAATTTCAGGTCTCAAACCGCCCCCGTGTGTCTCATTGCAGATTCTGGGAAAACACTCTTAGCAAGCTTCTCAATAAAAACAATGCTGTAACTCTGTTAAATGAATTCACCTACAACAAAGCAGTTTCTCAGAAGGCTTCTCTGCAGTTTTTATCTGAGGATATTTCCTTTTCCACCCTGGGATTCAACGATATCCAAGAAGTCACTTCTGAGATTCCACAAAATCAGTGCTAGCAAACTCCTCCATGAAAGAGTGGTGTCACTGTGAAATAAATTCACACATCACAAAGCATTCTCAGAAAGCTTCACTCTGGATTTTATCTGAGGATATTTCCTTTGTCTAGAGAGTCTTCACAGCTATCCAAATTATCACTTCTCAGATTCCACAAAAACAGTGCTAGTAAACGTCTCCTCGAAACACAGGTGTAACTCTTGGAGATGCATTGTCACATCACAAAACAGTTTCTCAGAGAGCTTCCTTCTTGCTTTTATCTGAGTAGATTTCCTTTGTCACCGTAAACTTCATTGCACTAAGAAATATCCCATTGCAGATTTCAATAATACCGTGTTAGCAAACTGATCATTGAAAAGAAAGATATAACTTTCTGAGTTGCGGTCACACATCACAATGCAGTTTCTCAGAACCCTTCTTTGTCGTTTTTATTTGAAGATACTTCCTTTGTCAGCGTAGGCTTCAATGCGATCCAAAATATCCCTTTCAAATTCCCCAAAACAATGGTAAGAGACTGCTCCATGAAATGAAAGTGCAACTCTGTGAGATAAATTCAGATATCAGAAAGTAGTTTCTCAGAAAGCGTCTTTAGAGTTTTTATCTGAGAATATTTCCTTTTTCACCATAGCCCTCAATGGGCTCCCAAATATCACTTTGCAGATTCCACGAAAACAGTGTTAGCAAACTGCTTCATGAAGAGAAAGGTGTAACTCTGTGATATGAATTCACACATCACAAAGAAGTTTCTCAGAAAGCTTCTTTCTAGTGTTTATCTGAGGAGATTTCCTTTGTCAACATAGGTTTCAATACGATCCAAAATATCGCGTCACAAATTCCCCAAAAACGGTGGTAACAGACTACTCCATGAAGTAAAATTTTAACTCTGTGAGATGAATTCACACATCATAAAGCAGTTTCTCAGAAAGTGTCTTTCTAGTTTTTATCTGAGGATATGTCCTTTTTCACCATAGGCCTCAATGCATTCCCAAATATCACTTTGCAGATCCCAAGAAAAGTGTGTAAGTAAACTACTTCATTGAGAGAAAGGTGTAACTCTGTGAGACGAATTCACACGTCACAAAGAAGTTTCTCAGAAAGCTTCTTTCTAGTTTTTATCTGAGGATATTTCCTTTGTCAATGTAGGCTTCAATGCGATCCAAAATATGACTTCACTAATTCCCCAGAAACAGTGGTAACACACTGCTCCATGAAACGAAAGTGTAACTCTGTGACAAGAAGTCACACATCAAAAAGCAGTTTCTCGGAAAGCTTCTTTTTGTTTTTATCTGAGGATAATTCTTTTTTCACCATAGGCCTCAAACCGCTCCCAAATATCACTGTGCAGTTTCTACATAAACAATGTTAGCAAACTGCTTCATGAAGAGAATTGTGTAACTCTGTGAGATGAATTCATGGGACACAAAGAAGTTTCTAAGAAAGCTTCTTTCTCGTTTGTATTTTAGGATATTTCCTTTGTCAGCTTAGGCTTCAATGCGATCCAAAATATCCCTTCTCAGATACCCCAAAAACAGTGGTAGCAGACTGCCCCATGAAGTGAAATTTTACCTCTGTGTGATGAATTCACACATCACAAAGCAGTTTCTCAGAAAGCTTCTTTCTAGTTTTTACTCTGAGGATATTTCCTTTTTCACCACAGGCCTCATCGTGTTCCCAAATATCACTTTACGGATTCCAGGAAAAATGTGTTAGCAAACTGCTTCATGAGGAGAAATGTTTATCTCTCTGAGATGAATTCACACATCACAAAGTCGTTTCTCAGAAAGCTTCTTTCTAATTTTTATCTGAAATATTTCCTTTCACCGTAGGACTCTATGTGCTCACAAATACAACTTGGCCGATTCCACAAAAACGTTGTTAGCAAACTGCTTCATGGAGGTAAAGGTGTAACTCTGCAAGAGGAATACACACATCACAAAGCTGTTTCTCAGAAGGCTTCTTTCTAGATTTTATCTGAGGATATTTCCTTTGTCACCTTAAGCGTCATGGCACTCAGAAATATCCCACTGCAGATTTCAAGAAAACAGTGTTAGCAAGCTATCAATGAAAAGAAATGTGTAACTCTGTGACTTGCATTCACACATCACAATGCAGTTTCTCAGAACACTTCTTTCCAGTTTTTATCTGAGAATATTTCCTTTTTCACTGTAGACCTCAACGCACTCCCAAATATCACTACGCAGATTCCACGAAAACTGTGTTAGGAAACTGCTTCATGAAGACAAAGGTGTAGCTCTGTGAGATGAATTCACACACCACAAAGCAGTTTCGGTTTCTTTCCAGGTTTTATCTGAGGATATTTCATTTTTCGCCACGGGTTTCAATGATATCCAAAATATCATCTCTGAGATTCCACAGAAAAAGTGCTGGCAAACTCCTCCATGAAAGAGTGGTGTAAGTCTGTGAGATGAATTCACACATCATAAAGCAGTTTCTCCGAGGGCTTCTTTCTGGTTTTAGCCTGAGGATATTTCCTTGGTCTGTAGAGTCTTCATAGCGATCCAAAATATCACTTCTCAGATACCACAAAAACTGGGCCAGCAAACGGCTTCAGGAAATACAGATGTAACTCTGTGAGATGAATTCACACATCACAAAGCAGTTTCTCAGAAAGCTTCATTCTGGTTTTTATCTGGAGATATTTTCTTTGGCTGTAGAATCTTCAAAGTGATCCAAAATATCAGTTCTTAGATTCCACAAAAACAGGGCTATCAAACAGCTCCATGACAGACAGGTGTATCTCTGTGAGTTGAATTCACACATCACAAAGCAGTTTCTCAGAAAGCTTCTTTTCTCTTTCATCTGAGTTTATTTCTGGTCCCAAAGCGCCCCCGTGTGTCTCATTGCAGATTCTGGGAAAACACTGTTAGCGAGCTTCTCAATGAAAATAATGATGTAAATCTGTGAGCTGAATTCACCTACAACAAAGCAGTTTCTCAGAATGCTTCTCTGCAGTTTTTATCTGAGGATATTTCCTTTTCCACCCTGGGATTCAAGGATATCCAAGATATGACTTCTGAGATTCCACAGAATCAGTGCTAGCAAGCTCCTCCATGAAACAGTGGTGTCACTGTGAAATAAATTCACACATCACAAATCAGTTTCTCAGAAAGCTTCACTCTGGATTTTATCTGAGAATATTTCCTTTGTCTATAGAGTCTTCATAGTGATCCAAGTAATCACTTCTCAGATTCCACAAAAACAGTGCTAGCAAATGGCGCCTTGAAACACAGGTGTAACTGTCAGAGATGTATTGTCACATCACAAAGCAGTTTCTCAGAAATCTTCTTTCTCGTATTTATCTGAGGAGATTTCCTTTGTCACTGGAAGCTTCAATGTGGTAAGAAATATCCCATTGCAGGTTTCAAGAATACAGTGTTAGCAAACTGATCAATGAAAAGAAAGATGTAACTCTATGAGTTGCAGTCACACATCACAATGCAGTTTCTCAGAACACTTCTTTCTCGTTTTTATTTGAAGATACTTCCTTTGTCAGCGTGGTCTTCAATGCGATCCAAAATATCCCTTTCAGATTCCCCAGAAACAATGATAAGAGACTGCTCCATGAAATGAAAGTGCAACTCTGTGAGATGAATTCTGATACCAGAAAGCAGTTTCTCAGAAAGCATCTTTCTAGTTTTTATCTGAGGATATTTCCTTTTTCACTATAGCCCTCAATGCGCTCCCAAATATCACTTTGCAGGTTCCACGGAAACAGGTTAGCAAACTACTTCATTGAAAGAAAGGTGTAACACTGTGAGATGAATTCACACATCACAAAGAAGTTTCTCAGAAAGCTTCTTTCTAGTGTTTATCTGAGGAGATTTCCTTTGTCAACATAGGTTTCAATACGATCCAAAATATCGCGTCACAAATTCCCCAGAAACAGTGGTAACAGACTACTCCATGAAGTGAAATTTTAACTCTGTGAGATGAATTCACACATCACAAAGCAGTCTCAGAAAGCTTCTTTCTAGTTTTTATCTGAGGATATTTCCTTTTTCACCATAGGCCTCAATGCGTTCCCAAATATCACTTTACAGTTTCCACGAAAACTGTTAGCAAACTACTTCACTGAGAGAAAGGTGTAACACTGTGAGATGAATTCACACGTCACAAAGAAGTTTCTCAGAAAGCTTCTTTCTAGTTTTTATCTGAGGATATTTCCTTTTTAACCATAGGCCTCAAAACGTTCCCAAATATCACTTTGCAGATTCCACAAAAACAGTGTTAGTAAACTGCTTCATTCAGAGAAAGGTGTAAATCTGTGAGATGAATTCACACGTCACAAAGAAATTTCTCAGAAAGTTTCTTTCTAGTTTTTATCTGAAGATATATCCTTTGTCATTATAGGTTTCAATGTGATCCAAAATATCGCTTCACAAATTGCCCAGAAACACTAGTAACAGACTCCTCCATGAAATGAAAGTGTAACTCTGTAAGAAGAATTTACACATCAAAAAGATTTTTCTCAGAAAGCTTCTTTCTGGTTTTTATCTGAGGATATTTCCTTTTTCACCACAGGCCTCAAAGCACTCCCAAATATCACTGTGCAGATTATGCGAAAGCAGTGTTAGCAAACTTCTTCATGAAAAGAATTGTGTAACTTTGTGGGATGAATTCACACGTCACAAAGAAGTTTCTCAGAAAGCCTCTTTCTCACTTATGCATTAGGATATTTCCTTTGTCAGCGTAGGCTTCAATGCGATCTAAAATTTCCCTTCTCAGATTCCCCAAAAAGAGTGGTAACAGACTGTTCTATGAAGTGACATTTTTACTCTGTGACATGAATTCACACTTCACAAAGAAGTTTCTAAGAAAGCTTCTTTGTAGTTTCTATCTGGGGATATTTCCTTTTTAACCATAGGCCTCAAAGCATTCCCAAATATCACTATACAGATTCCATGAAAACAGTGTTAGCAAACTGCTTCATGAAGACAAAGGTGTAGCTCTATGAAATGAAGTCACACACCACAAGGCAGTTTCTGAGAAGGCTCCTCTCCAGGTTTTATCTGAGGATATTTCATTTTTCACCATGGGATTCAATGATATCCATAATATCACCTCTGAGATTCCCAGAAAAAGTGCTAGCAAATTCCTCCACGAAAGAGTGGTGTAAGTCTCTGAGATGAATTTACACATCATAAAGCAGTTTCTCAGAAAGCTTCTTTCCTTTTTCATCTGAATTTATTTCTGGTCTCAAACTGCCCCCGTGTGTCTCATGGCAGATTCTGCGAAAACACGGTTAGCAAGCTTCTCAATGAAAACAATGCTGTAACTCTGTGAGCTGAATTTACCTACAACAAAGCAGTTTCTCAGAATGCTTCTCTGCAGTTTTTATCTGAGGATATTTCCTTTTCCACTCTGGGAATCAACAATATCCAAGATATCACTTCAAAGATTCCACAGAATCAGTGATAGCAAGCTCCTTCATGGAAGAGTGGTGTCACTGTGAAATGAATTCACACATCACAAACCAGTTTCTCACAAAGATTCATTCTGGTTTTTTTCTGAGAATATGTCCTTTGTCCATAGAATCTTCATAGCCATCCAAATGATCACTTCTCAGATTCCACAAAAACAGTGCTAGCAAACGGCTCCTCGAAACACAGGTGTAACTGTAAGAGATGAATTGTCACATCACAAAAGAGTTTCTCAGAAATCTTCTTTCTCGTTTTTATCTGAAGAGATTTCCTTTGTCACTGTAAGCTTCATTGTGCTAAGAAATATCCCATTGCAGATTTCAAGAACCGAGTGTTAGCAAATTGATCAATGAAAAGAAAGATGTAACTTTATGAGTTGCAGTCACACATCACAATGCAGTTTCCCAGAACGCTTCTTTCTCGTTTTTATTTGAAGATACTTCCTTTGTCAGCGTGGTCTTCAATGCGATCCAAAATATCCCTTTCAGATTCCCCAGAAACAATGATAAGAGACTGCTCCATGAAACGAAAGTGGAACTCTGTGAGATGAATTCAGATATCAGAAAGCAGTTTCTCAGAAAGCATCTTTCTAGTTTTTATCTGAGGATACTTCCTTTTTCACCATAGCCCTCAATGCGCTCCCAAATATCACTTTGCAGATTCCACGGAAACAGGTTAGCAAACTGCTTCATTGAGAGAAAGGTGTAAAACTGTGAGATGAATTCACACATCACAAAGAAGTTTCTCAGAAAGCTTCTTTCTAGTTTTTATCTGAGGAGATTTCCTTTGTCAACATAGGTTTCAATACGATCCAAAATATCGCGTCACAAATTCCCCAGAAACAGTTCTAAAAGACTGCTCCATGAATTTAAAGTGTAACTCTGTGAGAATAATTTGCACATCATAAATCAGTTTCTCAGAAAGCTTCTTTCTGGTTTTTATTTGAGGATACTTCTTTTAACACCATAGGCCTCAAAACACTCCCAAATATCACTGTGCATATTCCACCAAAACAGTGTTAGCAAACTGCTTCATGAAGAAAACTGTGTAACTCTGTGAGATGAATTCCCACGTCACAAAGAAGTTTCTCAGATAGCTTCTATCTCGTTTTTATGTTAGGATATTTCTTTTGTCAGCATAGGCTTCAATGCGATCTAAAATATCCCTTCTCAGATTCCCCAAAAACAGTGGTAACAGACTGCTCCATGAAGTGAAACATTAACTCTGTGAGATGAATTCACACATCATAAAGTAGTTTCTCAGAAAGCTTCTCTCTAGTTTTTATCTGCGGATATTTCCTTTTTC
>NC_037668.1:29335141-29362072 GCF_003255815.1 Theropithecus gelada
AGAAGCTTAACTGAGCAAGAGGAATTCACACGACACATAGCAGTGTCACAGAAAGCTTCCTTCTGGTTTTTAGCTGATTATTTCTCTATATTCCAAAGACTGTTCCTAAATGTCCTTCCTCAGATTCCACAGAAACAATGATTTCAAATTGCTCAATAGAAAGAATGATTTCACTCTATGAGATGAATACACATATCACAAAGCAGTTGCTCAGAAAGCTTCTCTCGAGTTTTCATCGGAAGATATTTTCTTGCTCACCACAGGCCTCCGGGTGCCACTTAATATCGCTTCGCAGATTCATCAAAGACAGAGTTTCCAAACTGGGCAACGTAGAGTATGCTTTAACTCTGTGAAATGAATGGACATATCAGAGAGCAGTTTCTTGGAACGCTTGCTTCTGGGTTTTATTTGAGGATATTTCACTTTTCGCCACAGTCTTCAATGCGCTCCGAAATATCAGTTTTTCGGTTTTACAGGAACAGTGTTCAAACACTGCCTTATGAGAAAAGAGGTATAACTCCCTGAGTGGAATGCACACATCACAAAGCAGTTTCTCAGAAAGCTTCTTTCCAGTATTTATCTGAAGATATTTCCTTTTTCCCCATAGGCCTGAATGTACTCCCGAATATCCCTTCGTGGATCAATCCATGATGGAATTTCCAAACTGCATAATATAAAGAAAGTTTTTTCTATGTGAGATGAATAAACGTAGCAAAAAGCCGTCTCACAGAAAGCTTCTTTCCGGCATTTTTCTGAAGTTATCTGCTTTTTCACCATACTCCTGAATGTGGTACCGAATATCCCTTTGCGGATCCCTTTATGACAGAGCTTCCAAGCTGCGTAATGTAAAGAAAGCTTTATCTATGTGAGATGAATACACATATCACAGAACAGTTTCACAGAAAGGGTTTCCCCAATGTTGTATGAGAAGGGAGGTATAACACTGTGAGTGGAATCACACGTCACAAAGCAGTTCCTCGGAAAGTTTCTCTCCAGTTTCTATCTGAACATATTTCCTTTCTCACTGTAAGCCTCAAAACGCTCCCGAATATCCTTTCACAAGCTAAATGTAAACAGTGTTAGAAAGCTACTCAATGAAAAGAGTAGCATAACTGAGCGAGAGGAATTCACACGACACATAGCAGTTTCACAGAAAGTGTCCTTCTTGTTTTTATCTGAGGATCTTTCTTTCTCCATATTTTAAAGAGCGTTCCCAAATGTCCTTTCTCAGGTTCCACAGGAACAGTGATTTCAAACTGCTCAAACAAAAGAATGATTTAAGTATATGAGATGAATACACACATCACAAAGCAGTTCCTCAGAAAGTTAATCTGCAGTTTTCAACGGAAGACATTTCCTTGCTCAGCACAGGCCTCTGGGAGCCACGTAATATCCCTTCGCAGATTCCTCAAAGATAGAGTTTCCAAAGAGGGCAATGTAGAGTAAGCTTTATCTCTGCGAAGTGAATGCACATATCAGAGAGCAGTTTCGGGGAACGCTTCTTCCTGTGTTTTATTGGAGGATATTTCACTTTTTGCCATAGTCGCTAATGCACCCCGAAATATCACTTTTTCGGTTTTACAGGAAGAGTGTTCAAACACTGCCTTATGTGATAAGAGGTAAAATTCCCTAAGTGGAATGCACACATCACAAAGCAGTTTCTCAGAAACCTTCTCTCCAGTTTTCATCTGAAGATATATCCTTTTTCATCATAGGCCTGAATGTGCTCCTGAATGTCCCTTCATGGATCCGTCCATGATGGAGTTTCCAAACTGTGTAATATTAAGAAAGTTTTATCTATGTGAGATCAATAAACCTATCTATCACAAAGCATTTTCACAGAAAGCTTCTTTCCAGTTTTTGTCTGAGGATATTTCCTTTTTCACCATTGTCATCCATATACTCTTGAATGTTCCTTGGCAAGTTATTCTCCAAAAGGGATTCCCCAATCTTTTATGAGAAGAAAGGTATAACTCTGTAAGTGCAATGCACACGTCTCAAAGCAGCTCCTCGGAAAGCTTCTCTCCAGTTTCTATCTGAAGATATTTCCGTTTTCAACATAAACCTCAAAGCGCTCCCAAATATCCCTTCGCAGACTACACAAAAACAGTGTTAGAATACTTCTCAGTGAAAAGAGAGGCTTAACTGTGCAAGTGGAATTCACACAACACAGAGCAGTTTCATAGAATACTTCCTTCTGGTTTTATTTGAGGGTATTCATTGAGTAGTTCCACAGAAAGGTTCTTTCCAGTTTTTGTCTGAGGCTATTTTCTTTTTCACCATAGGCATCAGTATGCTCCCGCATATTTCCTGGTACCTTTTTCTCCAAAAGGCTTTCCCCGTTGCTGTATGAGAAGAGAAGTATACCACTGTGAGTGGAATGTACACGTCACAACGCAGTTCCTCGGAAAGCTTCTCTCCAGTTTCTGTCTGAACATACTTTCTTTTTCACCATAAGCCTCAAAGCACTCCTGAATATCCCTTCACACGCTAAACATAAACAGTGTTAGTAAACTGCTGAAAGAAAAGAGAAGCTTAACTGAGCGAGACGAAGTCACACGACACATAGCAGTTTCACAGAAAGCTTCCTTCTGATTTTTATCTGAGGATATTTATTTCTCGATATTCTAAAAAGCGTTCCCAAATGTCCTACCTCAGATTCCACAGAAACAGTGATTTCAAACTGCTCAGTCCAAAGACTGGTTTAATTTTATGAGATGAATACACACATCACAAAGCATATGCTCAGAAAGCTTCTCTCCAATTTTCAACGGAAGATATTTCCTTGCTCACCACAGGCCTCCGGGCGCCACTTAATATCCCTTCGCAGATTCCTCAAAGACAGAGTTTCCAGACTGGGTAATGTAGGCTAAGCTTTACCTCTGTGAAATGAATGCACATATCAGAGAGCTGTTTCTTGGAACACTTCTTTCTGGGTGTTATTTGATGATATTTCACTTTTCCCCATAGTTTTCAATGTGCTCCGAAATATCACTTTTTCGTGTTTACAGGAAGAGTGTTCAAACACTGCCTTATGAGAAAAGAGGTATAACTCCCTGAGTGGAATGCACACATCACAAAGCAGTTTCTCAGAAAGCTTCTTTCCAGTTTTTATCTGAAGATATTTCCTTTTTCACCATAGGCCTGAATGTGCTCCCAAATGTCACTTTGTGGATCCGTCCATGATGGAGTTTCTAGGCTGTGTAATGTAAAGAAAGCTTTATCTATGTGAGATGAATAAACATAGCAAAAAGCAGATTCATATAAAGCTTATTTCCAGTTTTTATCTGAAGATATTTCCTTTTTCACCATAGTCCTGAATGTGCTCCCGAATGTCCCTTCGTGGATACATCCATGACAGTGTTTCCAAGGTGCAAAATGTAAAGAAAGCTTTATCTATGTGAGATGTATAAATATATCTATCACAAAGCCATTTCAAAGAAAGCTTCTTTTCAGTTTCTGTCTGAGAATATTTCCTTTTTCACTATAGCCATCCATATACTCTCGAATGTCCCTTGGTAGCTTTTTCTCCAAAATGGATTCCCCAATCCTCTATGAGAAGAAAAGTATAACTCTGTGAGTGGAATGCATACATCGCAAACCAGCTCCTTGGAAAGCTTCTCTCCAGTTTCTATCTGACCATATTTCCTTTTTCACCATAAGACTCAAAGTGCTCCCGAATATCCCATCGCAGACTAAATACAGTGTTAGAATACTGCTCAATGAAAAGAGAAGCTGAACTGTATGAGTGGAATTCACACGACACAGAGCAGTTTCACAGAAAAGTTCCTTCTGGTTTTTACCTGAAGGTATTTCTTTTTCAGCATATTCGAAAGACCGTTCCCAAATGTCCCTTCTTAGTTTCGACAGAAACAGTTATTTCCAACTGCTCAATCCAAATAATGATTTGACTCTAGGAGGTGGATACACACATTACAATGCAGTTACTCAGTAAACTTCTCTCTAGTTTTCAATGGAAGATATTGTCTTGCTCTAAACAGGCCTATGGGCACCAATTAATGTCCCTTCGAAGATTCCTCAGAGACAGAGTTTCCAAACTTGACAATGTGCAGTAAGTTTTAACTATGTTAAATGAATGTACATATCAGAACAATTTCTTGGAACTATTCTTTCCGGGTTTTATTTGAAGATATTTCACTTTTCACCATAGTCTCCAATGCGCTCTGAAATATAACTTTTTGGGTTTTACAGTAACAGTGTTCAAACACTACCTTATGAGAAAAGAGGAATAACTCCCTGAGTGGAATGCACACATCACAAAGCAGTTTCTCAGAAAGCTTCTCTCCAGTTTTTATCTGAAGATATTTCCATTTTCACCATACTACTGAATGTGCTCCCGAATGTCCCTTCGTGAATCCCTCCATAACAGAGTTTCCAAGCTGCATAATGTAAAGAAAATGTTATCTATGTGAGATGAATAAACATAGCAAAAAGCAGATTCACAGAATGCTTCTTTCCAGTTTTTATCTCAAGATATTTCCTTTTTCACCATAGTCCTGAATGTGTTCCCGAATGTTCCTTTGCAGATCCATCCATGACAGAGTTTCCAAGTTGTGTATTGTAAAGAAAGCTTTATCTATATGAGATGAATACACATAGCACAGAGCCATTTCACAGAAAGCTTCTTTTCCATTTTTTTCTGAGGCTATTTCCCTTTTCACCATAAGCATCAATGTGCTCCCAGATATCCCTTGGTACCTATTCCTCCAATAGGGTTTCCCGGTGCTGTATGACAAGAGAGGTATAACACTGTGAGTTGAATGCACACGTCAAAAAGCAGTTTCTCGGAAAGTTTCTCTCCACTTTCTATCTGAACATATTTCCTTTTTGACCATAAGCCTCAAAGTGCTCCCGAATATCCCTTTGCACGCTAAACATAAACAGTGTTAGAAAACCGCTCAATGACAAGAGAAGCTTAACTGAGTGAGAGGAATTCACATGACACATAGCAGTTTCACAGAAAGCTTCCTTCTTGTTTTTATCTGAGGATATTTATTTCTCCACATTCTAAAGAGCATTCCCAAATGTCCTTCCTCAGATTCCACAGAAGCAGTGATTTCAAACTGGTGAATCCAAAGAATGGTTTAACTCTTTGAGATGAATACACACATCACAAAGCAGTTGCTCTGAAAGCTTCTCTCCAGTTTTCATCAGAAGACATTTCCTTGCTCATCAAAGGCCTCCAGGCACCACTTAATACCCCTTCACAGATTCCTCAAGGACAGAGTTTCCAAAACTGGGCAATGTAGAGTAAGCTTTAACTCAGTGGAATGAATACACATATCAGAGATCAGTTTCTTGGAATGTTTCTTTCTGTGTTTTATTTGAGGATATTTCACTTTTCACCCTCGTCTACAATGAGCACTGAATATCACTTTTTCAGATTTATAGGAACAGGGTTCACACACTGCCTTATGAGAAAAGAGGTATAACTCCTTGAGTGGAATGCACAAAGCAGTTTTTGAGAAATCTTCTCTCCAGTTTTTATCTAAAGATATTTCCTTTTTCACCATAGGCCTGCATGTGCTCCAGAGTGTCCCTTCATGGATTCGTCCATGGCGGAGTTTCCAAAATGCGTAATATAAAGAAAGTTTTTTCCTATATGAGATGAATAAACGTAGCAAAAAGCAGATTCACAGAAATTTTCTTTCCAGTTTTTATCTGAAGATATTTCCTTTTTCACAATAGTCCTGAATGTGCTCCTGAATATCCCTTTACGGATCCGTCCATGACAGAGTTTCCAACCTGTGTAATGTAGAGAATGCTTTATCTATGTGAGATGAATACACATATCACAGAACAGTTTCACGGAAAGGGTTTCCCCGATGCCGTAAGAGAAGGGAGGTATAACACTGTGAGTGGAATGCACACGTCACAAAGCAGTTCCTTGGAAAGCTTATCTCCAGTTTCCATCTGAACATATATCCTTCTTCACCGTAAGCCTCAAAGTGCTCCTGAATATCCCTTCCTATGCTAAACACAAACAGTGTTAGAAAACTGTTCAATGAAAACAGGAGCTTAACTGAGCGAGAGGAATTCACACGACACATAGCAGTTTCACAGAAACCTTCCTTCTGTTTTATATCTGAGGATATTTCTTTCTCCATATTCTAAGGATTGTTCCCAAATGTACCTCCTCAGATTCCACAGAAGCAGTGATGTCAAACTGTTCAATCCAACGAATGGTTTAATTCTATGAGATGAATACACACATCACAAAGCAGTTGCTCAGAAAGTTTTTCTCCAGTTTTCATTGGAAGACATGTCGTTGCTACCCACAGGACTCTGGGTGCCACTTAATATCCCTTCACAGATTCCTCAAAGAGAGAGTTTAGTAACTCGCATTATAGACTAAGATTTAACTCTGTGAAATGAATGCGCATATCAGAGAGCAGTTTCCTGGAAAGCTTCTTTCTGGGTGTTATTTGAGGATATTTCACTTTTCTCCATAGTCTTCAATGCACTCCGAAGTATCACTTTTTTGGTTGTACAAGAACAGTGTTCAAACACTGCCTTATGATAAAAGAGGTATAACTCCCTGATTGGAATGCACACATCACAAAGCAGTTTCTCAGAAAGCTTCTCTCCAGTTTTTACCTGAAGATATTTCCGTTTTCACCATAGTCCTGAAAGTGATCCTGAATGTCCCTTCAGCGATCCATCCATGAAAGAGTTTCCAAGCTGCATAATGTAAAGAAAGCTTTATCTATGTGAGATTAATACACATATCACAGAGTAGTTTCATAGAAAGCTTCTTTCCAGTTTTTGTCTGAGGCTATTTCCCTTTTCACCATAGGTGACAATATGCTCCCAAATATACCTTGGCACCTTTTTCTCCAAAAGGGTTTCTCTGATGCTGTATGAGAAGAGAGGTATAACATTGTGACTGGAATGTACACGTCACAAAGCAGTTCCTCGGAAAGCTTCTCTCCAGTTTCTCTCTGAACATACTTCCTTTTTAACCGTAAGCCTCAAAGCACTCCCGAATATCCCTTTGCATGCTAAACATAAACAGTGTTAGAAAACCGCTCAAGGAAAAGAGAAGCTTAACTGAGTGAGAGGAATTCACATGACACATAGCAGTTTCACTGAAAGCTTCCTTCTGGTTTTTATCTGAGGATATTTATTTCTCCATATTCTAAAGAACGTTCCCGAATGTCCTTCCTCAGATTCCACAGAAACAGTGTCTTCAAACTGCTCAATCCAAAGAATGATTTAACTCTATGAGATGAATACACATATCACAAAGCAGTTTCTCAGAAAGCTTCTTCCAGTTTTTATTTGAAGAGATTTGCTTTTTCACGATAGGCCTGAATATGATCTTGAATATCCCATCGCGGATCCATCCATGATGAAGTTTCCAAGCTGTGTAATGTAAAGAAAGCTTTATCTAAGTGAGATGAATAAACATAGCAAAAAGCAGATTCACAGAAAGCTTCTTTCCAGTTTTTATCTGAAGATATTTCCTTTTTCACCCTAGTCCTGAACGTGCCCCCGAATGTCCCTTCGTGGGTCCGTCCATGACAGAGTTTCCAAGTTGTGTAATGTAAAGAAAGCTTTATCTACATGAGATGAACAAACATATCAAAAAGCAGATTCGCAGAAAACTTCTTCCCAGTTTTTTTCTGAGGCTATTTCCCTTTTCACCATGGGCGTCAATATGCTCCCAGATATCCCTTGTCTGTTAGACCCCTTTCAGAGTGCGGATTCTTTTCACAAACACTTTTTAGGAAAATCTCTTAAGGTATATTTCAAATCCTTTCGGAGCCTATAGTGAAAAGCTGTGTATCCCCAGATAAAAGTTAGAAAGAAGCTATCTCTGAAACCACTCTGCAATGTGTGGATTCATCTTAGCAGGTTGGAAACATTTTGTAGAAACTATGATGGGATATATTGGAGTCCATAGAGGCCAAAAGGGAAAAAAAAAGTCCAAAGAAGAAAACAAGAAAGAAGCTATCTGTTAAGCCTCTTTCCAATGTGTGGATATAGCTCACAGAATGAACTCAACGTTTCTTTTGATTAAGCAGGTAGAAGATACTCTTTTTGTATAATCTGTGAAGGTATGATTGGGAGCACAATGAGGTCAATAGTGAAAAATTGAATACCACGGCTAAAACTAGAAAGAATCTTATCTTTGAAACTGCTTTGCAATATGTGGATTCACTATCACAGAATTAAAGCTTTATCATAATTCAGCAGAATGGAGACACTGTTTCCGTAGATAGTGCAAAGAGACATTTGGGAGCCCTATAGTGGAAAACTGAATAGCCACAGATTAAAAAGTAGAACGATGCAGAAGTTATCTGTGAAATGGGTTTGTGATATGTGTCTTCATGTCACTGAGGCAAATCCTTCTTTGGATTCAGTAAGTTTCAAACACTTTTTGTACAATTCGCAAAATTATAAGGAAGTCCTTTGAGGCCCGCAGTGAAAAACTTAATATCTCCAGATTAAAAACTGGAAATAGGCCTGGCACGGTGGCTTAAGCCTGTAATCCCAGCACTTTGGGAGACTGAGACGGGCGGATCACGAGGTCAGGAGATCGAGACCATCCTGGTTAACACGGTGAAACCCCATCTCTACTAAAAAATCCAAAAAACTAGCTGGGTGAGGTGACGGGCGCCTATAGTCCCAGCTACACAGGAGGCTGAGGCAGGAGAATGGCATAAACCTGGGAGGCAGAGCTTGCAGTGAGGTGAGATCCGGCCACTGCATTCCAGCCCGGGCGACAGAGTGAGACTCTGTCTCAAAAAAAAAAAAAAAAAAAAAAAAAAAAAAAAAAAAACTGGAAATAATCTAGGAAACTGCTTTCCAATTTGTAAATTTATCTCAGTTCCACATTTATTTTGATCCAGCATGCTGAAAACACTTTTTTTGTAGAATCTAATTAAGAATTTTTGGGAACATATTTTGTCTCCTAAATAACGATTTTCCCAGGAATAAACCAGAAAGAAGTTACCTGTGACATGTAGATTCTTTTCAGAAAGCTAAACCATCCTTTTGATTAAACATGTTTAAAATACTCTTTTGGTAATATCTGCAAAGGAGCAGTTTTAACTTCATTGTTACTTATAGTGGAAAACAGAATATCCCCAGATAAAAATTGGAAAGAAGCTGCTGTGAATAGTGCCGAATAAACATTCGTGTGTTTTTGTCTTAATAGCAGAATGATTTATAATGCTTTTGGTATATACCAAGTAATGGGATGGCCGGGTCAAGCGGGATTTCTAGTTGGAGATCCTTGAGGGATCACGAAGACTTGGAATCAACCCAAATGTCCATCAGAGACAGACTATTAAGAAAATGTGGCAGATATAAACCATGGAATAATATGCAGACATAAAAATTTATGAGTTTGTGTCCTTTGTGGGGACATGGATGCAGCTGGGAAATAGTATTGTCAGCAAACTACCACAAGAACAGAAAACCGAATGTTTCTTTTGATTCAGCAGTTTGGAAACACTGTTTTTGTATAATCTGTTTAGGAAAATTTGGGAGCCCCTTTGTGGACTACAGTGAAAAAGAGAACATCCTCATATGAAAGCTAGAAAGAAGCTATCCGTGAAACATTTTGCAATGTGTGGCTTCATCTCACACAGTTGAAACTTAGTTTTTGATTCTTCCTGTTGGAAACACTCTTTTTGTAGAACCTCCAAAGAGACATTTTGGAGCACCTTGAGGCTTAGAGTGAAAACGGAAAAGGCCCAGATAAAAACTAGAAAGAAGCTGTCTGTGAAATCACTTTAAGTCACGTGGATTTATTTCACAGAGTTAAAACTTTCCTTTGATTCAGTGTGTTAGAAACGCTTTTTTTTTTTTTTTTTTTGAGTCTGTGAAGGGATATTTGGGAGCCCCTTCAACCCTATGGAGGAAAACAGTATATCCACAGACAGGAACCACAAAGAAGCTATCTGTGAAACTGTATTACAACATGTTGATTCAGCTCACAGAGTTCAATCTTTATTTTTATTCAACACTTTGGAAACACCTTTTTTGTAGGATCTGAGAAAAGATACTCGGGAGTCCCCTACGGTCTGTAGTGGAAAATTAAATATCCCCCAATAAAAACTGGAAAGAAACTATCTAGAAGGTTGCATTGTTGTTATTGGCTTCATGTCACAGGGTAAAATCTTTCTTTTGGTTCAGCAAGTTGGCAAAACTGTTTTTCTAGAATCTGCGAGAAACACTTTAGAACCCATTGAGACCTATAGAGAAAATTCGAATATCCTCATACTAAAAACTAAAAAGACTCTACCTTTGAATCCATTTTCAAAGGTGAGGATTCATCTCACGGAGTTAAACAGTTTTTTTTTTAATTATCAGGTTTTGAGTACCGTTTTGGAGACTCTACGAAGACATAATTTCAAGTCCATTGAGGCCTATACTGAAAATATTTTATCCCCAGATAAAACCAGAAAGAAGCTATCTGTGAAACTGAAACTCCTTTGCAATTTGTGGGTTATTCACACAGTTAACCTCACAGAGTTCAACTTTTCTTTAGATTCAGCAGGCTGAAAACCCTCTTTTTATTGAAGCTGTGAAGTGATATTTTGCAGTGAATTGACATCTATAGTGAAGAATATAGTATCCACAGATAAGAACTACAAACAAGCTCTTTGAGAAAATATTTGTGATGTCTGTATTCATCTCCCAGTGATAAACCTTTCTTTTTTTCCAGCAAGTTGGAAACACTCATTTTGGAGAATCTGTGAGGGGATATTTTGAGAATCTGCGAGGGGACATTTTGAAGCCCTTTGATGCCTATAGTGCAAAAACAAATATCCCAGATGAAAGTAGAAAGAAGCTATTTGTGAAAATGCTTTGCCATTTTTGGATTTATCTCACAGAGTTAAACTTTTTTTAACTTCAGCAGTTGGAAACACTTTTTGTAGAATCTGCAAAGGGGCATTTGGGTGTTTATTGAGGCATTTAGTGAAAAACCGAATGTCCCCATATAAAAGTTAAAGAATCTGTGAAACCAGTTTGCAATTTGTGGATTCATCTTACAGAGTTAAACCTTTTTATTGTTTCAGCAGGTTGGTAACACTGTTTTTGTAGAATCTGTGAAGGGGCATTTGGAGTACTTTGAGGCCTAAGGGAAAACAGTATAACCCATGATAAAATCTAGAAAGAAAAAAATCTGTGAAGCCACTTTGGAATATGTGGATTGATGTCACGGAGTTAAATGTTTCTTTTGATTCAGCAGGGTGGAAACACAGTTTGGAAGGCATATTTGGGAGCACCATTAGGTCTATAGGGAAAAAAATCCCCATATAAAATCTAGAAAAAAAATCAATCTGTGAAACCGCTTTGCAAACTGTGCGTGCATTTCACAGAGTTCAAACTTTCTTTTGTTTCAGCAGATTGTTAATGATATTTTTGAATAACCTGTGAAGTGATAATTGGGAACCCAATGAGGCTTATATTGAAATTCAAAATAACCTCAGATAAACACTAGGAAAACCCGATTTGTGAAACTCATTTGTGATGTGTGTGATCTTCTGACAGAGATAAGCTTTTCTTTTGATTATGCTGGTTGGAACCATCTTTTTGTGGAATGTGTGGAGACATTTTGGAAACCCTTGAGACCTATAGTGAAAAACGGAATATCCTCAGACAAAAACTGTAAAGAAGCTATCAGTGAAACCACATTGTGATGTGTGGATTATTCTAACAGAGTTAAACTTTTTTTGATTCAGCAATTTAAAAACACTGTTTTCTAGAATCTGTGAAAGGACATTATAATGGCCATTGATGCTGATAGTTAAAAATTTAATAACCACAGAAAAAACTAGGAAGAAGTTACCTGTGTAACCATCTTGTGATGTATATCCATCTCACAGAGTTAAAACTTTCTCTTGATTCAACAGTTGGGAAGTCCTTTTTGCAGAATCTCTGTAGGGATATTTGGGAGCCCACTGAGGCCTATAGGAAAATCAAAATATCCCCAGATAAAAACTAGAAAGAATCTATCTGTAAAACCACTTTGCAGTATGTAGAGTCGTCTCACAGGGTTAAATCTGTCTTTTGATTCGGCAATCTGAAAACACTCTTTGTAAAATCTGCGAAGGGACATTTTGTAAGACATGCGGTCCTCTAGTGAAAAAACAAATATCCTTTATAAAAATTAGACACAAGCTATCTGCGAGCGTGGTGTGCTTGTTGGATTCATCTGAGCGAGATAAAACTCTCTGTTGTTTCTGTATTCTACAGGTGGGAAGTACTTTTTTTCTAGAACCTGAGTGGGGACATTTGGCGCCCATTGATACCGACAGTTAAAAACAGAATATGCATAGGTAAAACCTAGAAAGAAGATATGTGTGTAACAGCTTTGTGAAATGTGGATACATCTCACAGATTTAAACATTTCCTTTGATTTAACATGCTGAAAACACTGTTTTTGTAGTCTTTGAAGGGACTTTCGGAGGCAATGTAGGCATATACAAAAAAAATTGAATATCCAAAGATAAAAACTATAAAGAAACTCTCTGTGAAACCGATTTGCAAAGTGTTGATTCTCCTAACAGAGTTGAACTTTTCTGTGTTGCAACAGGTTGGAAAGCCTCTTTTTGCAGTGAGTGTAAAGGGATATTTAGGAGCCCATTGAGGCCTTCTGAAAAACAGAGTAACCCCAGATAAAAACTAGAAAGAAACTATCTTTGAAACTGTTTTGTGATGTGTGGATTCATCTCACACAAAGAGAGGTAAACTTTGTGTTGATTCAGCATGGTGGCAACGTTCTTTTCTTTATTATTATACTTTAAATACTAGGGCACATGGTCACAATGCACAGGTTTGTTACATATATACATGTTTGCCATGTTGGTGTGTTGCACCCATTAAACCGTCATTTGCATTAGGGGTGCTATCCTTCCCCCCTCTACCCACCCCATGACAGGGCCCTGTGTGTGATGTTCCACTTCCTGTCTCTAAGTGTTCTATTGTTCCATTCTCACTTATGAGTGAGAACACGTGGTGTTTGGTTTTTCCTCTTTGCGATAGATTGCTGAGGTGATGGTTTCCATGTGTTGTCAATTTTTAAAGGAGATGTGGTGCTGAGAAGAATGTATATTCTGAGAAGTGAGAATAAGTGAGATGTGGTGCTGAGAAGAATGTATATTCTGTTGACTTGGGGTCAAAAATTCTGTGGATGTCTATTAGGTCCACTAGGTGCAGAGCTGAGTTCAATTCCTGGATGTCCTTGTTAACTTTCTGTCTCGTTGATTTGTCTAATATTGACAGTAGGGTGTTAAACTCTCCCATTATTATTGTGTGGGAGTGTATGTCTCTTTTTAAGTCTCTAAGGACTTGCTTTATGAATCTGGGTGTTCCTGTATTGGGTGCATTTAGATTTGGGATAATTAGCACTTCTCATTGAACTAATTCCTTTACCATTATGTAATGACCTTCTTTGTCCCTTTTTATTTTTATTGGTTTAAGATCTGTTTTATCAGAGACTGGGATTGCAACTTCTGCCTTCTTTTGTTTTCTATTTGCTTGATAGGTCTTCCTCCATTGCTTTGTTTTGAGCCTATGTGTGTCTCTGCTCGTGAGATGGGTGTTCTGTATACAGCACACAGATGGGCCTTAACTGTTTGTCCAATTTGCCAGTCTGTGACTTTTAATTGGAAATTAGGGTGGAATGTTGGCCCCTACTGTTTTCTCACTTGTATATTTTCTGCCGAGAGATCCGTGGTTAGTCTGATGGGCTTCCCTTTGAGAGTACCCCGACCTTTCTCTCTGGCTGCCCTCAACAATTTTTCTTTCTTTACATCTTTGTTGAATCTGACAATTATGTGTCTTGGAGTTGCTCCTCTGGTGGAGAATCTTTGTAGCGCCCTCTGTATTTCCTGAATATGAATGTTGGATTGCCTTGGTAGGTTGGGGAAGTTCTCCTGGATAATACCCTACACAGTGTTTTCCAACCTGGTTCGGAGCTCCCCGTCACTTACAGGTACACTAATGCGACATTGATTTGTTCTTTTCAGATAGTTCTATATTTATTAAAGGGTTTGTTCATTTCTTTTTACTCTTTTTTCTCTAAACTTCCCACTTCATTTCATATATTTGATCTTCAATAACTGATACCCTTTCTTCCAGTTGATCGAGTCAATTACAGAAACTTCTGCATTAGTCATGTAGTTCTTGTTTTCCGTACCATCAGGTCATTTAAGGACTTCTCTACGGTGATTGTTCTAGTTTTCCATTCTTCTAATTTTTTTCAGCTTTTGTCTTCTTTGCGATGATTCTGAACTTCCTCCTTTAGCTCGGATGTTTCATCCGCTGAAGACTTTCACTGTCAATGCCTCAAAGCCATTCTCCGTCAAGCTTTGTTCCATTGTTGGTGAGGAGCTGCCTTCCTTTGGAGGGGGAGAGGTGCTCTGATTTTTAGAACTTTCAGGTTTTCTGCTGTTTTTTCCCCATCTTAGTTGTTTTACCTACCTTTGGTCTTCAATGATTCTGACGTACAGATGGGGTTTTGGTGTGTATATCTTTTCTGTTTGCTCTTTTTCCTTCCAACATTCAGGACCCTCAGTTGCAGGTCTCGGAGTTTTCTAGAAGTCCACTCCAGGCTCTGTTTTTCTGGGTATCAGCAGCCAAGGCTGCAGGATAGAGAATATTACTGAACAGCAAATGGCAACATTCTTTTTGTAGAAACGGTGAACGGATATTTTGGAAAGCATTGGGGTCTATAGTGGAAAACCGAATCTCCTTAAAGAAAAACTGGAAAGAAGTCTGGAAACCACTCTGCAATTTGTGGATTCACCTAACAGAAATAAACCTTTCTTTTACTTCAGTAGGTTGGAAACACCTTTTTTATAGAAAATGTGAAGTGACATATTGAAGCCCATTGTGACCAACAGTCAAAAACAGAACATCTCATGATAAAATCTAGAAAGAAACTATTTGTGAATCTGCTTTGAGACCAATTGTTTCATTTTACAGACAAACCGTTATTTGAATCAGCATGTTGGAAACTTTTTTTGTAGGCCGTGGTGAAGAATATTTGGTAGCCCACTGACCTAGTCAAAAACTGAATATCATGAAAAACTGGAAGGAAGCTATCTGTGAAACTGCTTTTTGATATGTCCATTCATCTCAATCTATTCTTCTGATTCAGCATGTTGGAAAAAGCCTTTTTAAACTATCTGCAAAGAAACATTTCTTAAGAAACATTTAACTCTATGAGATAAAGCCACACATTGGAAAGAAGTTTCACCAGTAATTTCTTTATCATTTTTTTCTTGGGACTTCAATTTTTCCCAAAGTCCTAACAGGGCTCTCAAATGTCCCTTCAAAGATTCTACAATAAGTGTGTTTCCAACCTGTTGAATTAAAAGAAAAGTTTTACTCAGTGAAATCAATCCACACATCACAAAACATTTCACTGGTAGCTTCTTTCTAGTTTTTATCAGGGCACATTTTTTCACCATAGGCTACAAGAGACTCTAGTATGTCTTTCACAGATTCTACAGAAACAGTGCTTCCAGTCTGCTGAATCAAAAAAAATTTTACCTCTGTGAGATGAATGCACATAAAACAAAACAGTTTCACAGACAGTTCCTCTTTATTTTTTATCTGGGAATATTTTGTTTTGCACCATAGACCTCTAGCGGCTCCCACATATCCTTTAGCAGGTATGGCAAAGGAATGTTTCCAAGCTAATTAATCAAAAGAAAGGTTTAACTCTGTGAGATGATTCCACACATCACAACTTGCTTTCACAGACAACTTCTCTCTAGAATTTATATATGCATATTCTGTTTTTCACTGTAGGCAACAATGGGATCCCAAATGTCCCTTGTTAGTTTCTAAGAAAAGTGTTTATAACCTGCTGAATAAAAGAAAGCATTAACTCTGTGGGATGAATCCACAAATTGCACAGTGGTTTCACACTTCCTTCTAGTTTTTATCCAAGGATATTCAGTTTTTCACTCTAGGCCCCAGTGGGCTTCAAATGGTCCCTTCCCAGATCTAAGATAAATGTTTTTTGCAAACTCCTGAATCAAAAGTTTACTTTTGTTAGATATATCCATGCATCAAAAAGCAGTTTCTTGTTTTAACTTGGAGACATTCATATTATCACTAAAGGCCAAAATGGGTTCCAAAATTTCCCATTGCAGACACTACAGAAAGAATGTTTCCAACATTCTGAATAAAAAGAAAGGTTTAACTCTGTAAGATGAATCCACATATCACAAAGCTGTTTCACAGATAGATTCTTTCTAGTTTTTATCTGGTGCTATTACACTGTTCACTGTATTCTTCAAAGGGCTTCCAAATTTTCTTTCACAAATTATACAAAAATAGTATTTGTACCCTGCTAAATGAAAAGAAAGTTTTACTTTTGTTAGATGAAGCCACACAGACCCAAGAGCTTACCCAGCTAGCTTCTTTCTAGTTTTTATCCATGCATATTCTGTTCTTTTGATAGGGCTCAATGGGCTCCCAAATTTCCCTTCACAGAGTGTACCAAAAGAGTGCATCCAATCTGTTGAATGAAAATAAATGTTTCACTGTGTAACAGAAACCCACACATCACAAAGCAGTTTCACAGATAGCTTTTATGTGGTTTTCATCAAGTGATTTTTAGTTTTCTCTTAGAAACCTCAATGGGCTCTAAAATGTCTCCTCACATATGCTACAAAAACAGTTTTTTCATTTTCTGAATCAAAAGAGAGTTTGAACTAAGTGAATTGAATTCAGACATAACTACGCTGTTTCATACATAGATTCTCTGTGGCTTTTGCATGGAATATTTTGTTTTTCACTATAGGCTTCAACTGGCATCCATATGTCCCTACACAGACTCATAAAAAAGAGTGTTTCCTATCTGCTGAATAAAAATTTACTCTGTGAGTTGAATACATATATCAAAAAGCAGTTTCACAGCTAGTTTCTTCCTTGTTTTATCTGGGGATATTTACATTATCATCATAAGTTCTCCAAAGGTCTCTTTGCAGTTTCTCCAAAGGATTGTTACAACTTACCCAAACATCACAAAGCAGTTTCACAGATATGCTTTTTCTAGTTTTATTTTTCTGCAAATATTTAGTTTTTTACTATAGGCCTGAATGGGCTCCCGTATGTCCCATCGTGGATCCTGCAAAAAGACGGCTTCTGTGCTGCTGAATGAAAGGAAAAGTTTTCTTTTTGAGATAAATCCACTTATTGCAAATTGATATAACATTTTCTTTCTTTCTAGACTGAATCAAGGGATAGTCAGTTTTTCCTTATAGGTCTTAACGGTCTTATAGTGTCTCAAACCTGCTCTTTTGCAGATTCTACAAAAAGTGTGTCTCCAACCTACTGAATCAAAAGAAAAGTTTAAATCTTTGAGATGAATCCACACATAGCAAAGAAGTTTCACAGACAGCTTCTTTCTATTTTTTATTTGCGTACATTCTTTTTCACTATAAGCTGATATGGGCACCCAAATATAACTTCAGAGATTCTACAAAAAGCATATGTCCAACCTGCTGAGTCAAAATGTTTAATTCTGTGAAATAAATCGACACATTGCAAACAATTTCACAGATACCTTCTTTGCAGTTTTTTACTGAGGATATTCCTTTTTTCCCTATGTGCTACAGTGGGCTCTAACTGTCCTTTCATGGATTCTATAAAAAGAGTCTTTCTAACATGCTGAATTAAAAGAAACATTTAGCACTGTGAGATGGATTCGCTCATCTCAAAGCAGTTTCACAGATCGGTTCTTTCTGGTTTTTATCTGAGGGTGCATTGTTTTTCACTTTAGGCCTCAGTGGCTTTCACTATGTCCTTTTGTAGATATTACAAGAGAGTGTTTCCAACCAAATAAATCAAGAAAAACCTTTAACCTGGTGAGATGAATTCACATATACCAAAGTGGTTTCACAGACAGCTTCTTTCTGGTTTTCACTTACAGATATTTTGTTTTCCACTGCAGGCCTAAAGAGCCTCCAAAACGAACCCTTGCAGATTCTGAAAAAGAGCGTTACCAACCTGTTGAATCAAAAGAAACGTTTAACCCTGTGATATGAAAGCACGTATCACAAAGCAAATTCACAGATATTTATTTCAAGATTTTAACTGGAAATACTTTTTTTGCGTATAATCCTCAATGTGTTCACAGATTTCATTTCACAAATTCTAAAAAAGGATTTCCCAAAGTACTGAATCAAAAGAAAATTTTCACTCTGTGAGATGAATCCACACATTGCAAAGCAGTTTTGCCAATAGCTTCTTTGTAGTTTTCATCTGTGGATAGACGGTTTTTATCCTGTAGGTTTCAATGGTCTCAGACATGTCCAGGGTCGATTAGAGAAATAATTCCTTTCCACCCAGCTGAGTCAAATGAAGTTAAACTCTGGGAGATGAAGCCACACATTGAAAAGTGATTTCACAGTTTCTTTCTAGTTTTTATCCGAGGATATTCGTTTTTTTCACTATAGGTTTCAAAGGCCTCTCTAGTGTCCCTTAAATGATTTTTCCAAAAAAATAGAGCCTTTCCAATCACTTGAATTAAAGAAAAAATTATCTGTACAAGATGAATCCAGACATCACAAAGTGGCTTAACACAAAGTTTTTTCTAGTTTTTGCTTGATGGTGTTCCCTTTGTCACCATAGGCTTCAATGAGTTCCAAAATATCTCATCTCAGATTCCACAAAGAGAAAGGTTTACCTCCATTAGTGAATAAACAAATCCCAAAGCAGTTTCTCAGAAGGCTTCTGTCCAGTTTCTATCTGAGGATATAAGCTTTTTAACTGTAGGCCTCAATGCTCTTCCGAATATCCCATTGCAAACACAAAGAAAACAGTGTTAGCAAAGTGTTCAATGAAAAGCAAGGGGTAATTCTGTGAGATGAGTTCAACTACACAAAGCAGTTTCTCAGAAAGCTTCTTTCAAGTGTTTATGGGAGGGTAAAACCCTTGTGGCCATAAGCTTCATTGCATTTCAAAATATCCGTTCTCAGATTCCAAAAAACATTGATACCAATCTGCACCCACAAGAGAACGGTTTACCTCTATGAGACGAATGCACACATCACAAAACGGTTTCTCAGCAAGCTTTTTTCCAGTTTTCATGTGATGATACTTCGTTTTTTACCATAGGCATCAAAGTGTTCCCGAATATACCAATGCATAATTCATGTAAAAAGTGTTACCAAACTGGTCAATGTAAATAAAAGTGTACCTCTACGAGAGGAATTCACACATCACAAAGCCTTTTCTCAGAAAGCTTCTTTCTAGTTGTATTCTGATGGTATTTAATTTGTGACCTCCGGCTTCAAGGCCATCCAAAATATCCCTTCTCAGATTCTGCAAAACAGTGTTTACAAACAGCTCCATGAAAATTTTGGTGTAATTCTGAGAGATGGACTCACACTTCAGAAAGCAGTTTGTGAGAAACCTTTCCAGTTTTCATCTGGGGATGTTTCTTTATTCACCTTAGGCCTCAAGGAGCTCAGAATTATCACATTACATATCCCAAGAAAACTGAGTAGAAAAACAACTCAATGAAAAGAAAAGAGTAACTCTGTGAGATGAATTAACACATCACACAGCAATTTCTCAAAGGGCTTCTTTCTAGTTTTTATATTGGGATATTTCCTTTTCACCGTCAGCTTCATGGCCATCCAATATATCCCTTCTCTGATTTCTACAAGACATTGCTAACAAATTGTAATATAAGAATAGTGTAACTCTGTGAGATGAATTCACGCATCATGAAGCTGTTTCTCACAGACCTTCTTTCTAGTTGTGTTCTGAGGATACTTCCTTTGTCACCATAGGCTTCAAGGCGATCAAAAATATCCCTTCCCAGATTATACAAAAAGAGGGCTTACAAACTGCTCCATGAAAAGAATGTTAAGTCTCTGTGAGATGAATTAACACATCACAAAGCAGTTTCATGCTGCTATAAAGACACATGCACACGTATGTTTATTGCGGCACTATTCACAATAGCAAAGACTTGGAATCAACCCAAATGTCCATCAGTGACAGACTGGATTAAGAAAATGTGGCACATATACACCATGGAATACTATGCAGCTATAAAAAAGGATGAGTTCGTGTCCTTTGTAGGGACATGGATGCAGCTGGAAACCATCATTCTTAGCAAACTATCACAAGAACAGAAAACCAAACACCGCATGTTCTCACTCATAGGTGGGAACTGAACAATGAGATCACTTGGACTCAGGAAGGGGAACTTCACACCGGGGCCTATCATCGGGAGAGGGGAGGGCGGAGGGATGGCATTGGGAGTTATACCTGATGTAAATGATGAGTTGATGGGTGCTGACGAGTTGATGGGTGCAGCACAGCAACATGGCACAAGTATACATATGTAACAAACCTGCACATTATGCACATATACCCTAGAACTTAAAGTATAATAATAATAAACAAATAAGAAAATAAAAATAAAAATAAAAAAATAAAAACTCTACAGCAATAAAAAAAAAAGAAATTTGTCTTCCAATTTCCCAAATTCTGCAATCAAATCTTCTAAAAACTTACATAAAGAATGAACAGTGGGAATTATCCAACAGACCTTCTAAATACAACATACAGTACAGCAACATTGGAATTACATAAGACTATTTTCCACTAATTTCTATCCTTGATCACAAGGAGTTTAGCCAAAAGAACAAAGTAATCTGTTTGAAAGAAACCCAGCATTGCAAAACAACATCAGTGTTAGAAGTACTAATGAAACAAAACTCTTGGTATGTGAGTCATCATAAACTCACCAAATAGAGTTGAGGAAACATGAAAAATACTCTTATAATACAATGATAGTCAAAGCTATAAACACAAATAAAACATTAATCTGAAAAAAAAGATCTTTTGAAAAAGTCAATTTCAAAACCTTTTTTTTTTAATTTTATTTTATTTTATTTTTTTTATTTTTATTTTTTAATTTATTTATTATTATTATACTTTAAGTTGTAGGGTACATGTGCATAACGTGCAGGTTTGTTACATATGTATACTTGTGCCATGTTGGTCTACTGCACCCATCAACTCGTCATTTACATCAGGTATAACTCCCAATGCAATCCCTCCCCCCTCCCCCCTCCCCATGATAGGCCCCAGTGTGTGATGTTCCCCTTCCTGAGTCCAAGTGACCTCATTGTTCAGTTCCCACCTATGAGTGAGAACATGCGGTGTTTGGTTTTCTGTTCTTGTGATAGTTTGCTAAGAACGATGGTTCCCAGCTGCATCCATGTCCCTACAAAGGACGCAAACTCATCCTTTTTTATGGCTGCATAGTATTCCATGGTGTATATGTGCCACATTTTCTTAATCCAATCTGTCACTGATGGACATTTGGGTTGATTCCAAGTCTTTGCTATTGTGAATAGTGCCGCAATAAACATACGTGTGCATGTGTCTTTATAGCAGCATAATTTATAATCCTTTGGGTATATCCCCAGTAATGGGATGGCTGGGTCATATGGTACATCTAGTTCTAGATCCTTGAGGAATCGCCATACTGTTTTCCATAATGGTTGAACTAGTTTACAATCCCACCAACAGTGTAAAAGTGTTCCTATTTCTCCACATCCTCTCCAGCACCTGTTGTTTCCTGACTTTTTAATGATTCCTATTCTAACTGGTGTGAGATGGTATCTCATTGAAGACAAATTTCAAGTATCTTGTGTTTAAGTTAACAAATGCTTTATAGCAAAGCCAAAATATTTGACTTATAGCTTCACTACAGATGAATCAGTTTATTCTTGGACAGGCAGGTAGTCTGGCCTAGAGACAAGGCAATCAAGATGCACCTTAGAAAAAATAAAAACTTTATCTAGATCATGGCTTCATTATGTATTGTCTTTAACCTTCTGACAAAGCCCAGCCTAGGAATGGTGTGTTATATATGGTACAGTACATGTTAACATGCACACATATGTGTAAACTTCCTTGATTGTATATTTGTAATATTATTTTTACATTATTTTATACATACAACTTAATCTAACAATTCTTGCAGAACTGATAGTTTAAAAATATGTGATAGATGAAAAGATTATAATGATCTCTTGGCAACCAAAGAGTGTTGGTTCCAGGACCACCAAAACTACCAAAATCTTCAGATGCCCAATTTACTTATATAAAATGGAATCATATTTGCATGTAACCTACACATATTCTCTCATATACCTTAAACCATCTCTACATCAAGTGATCTGTGGTACAATATGGTGAGCATAGTAAATAATAATGTATTGTATATACGAAAATCACTTAAAGAGAGGTAAGTATGAGAGGTTATATATGATAGATAGCAAGATTGTGCCATTTTACAATGTATACATAGTTCAAAGCATTAGATACATAATAAATATATACATTTCATTTCATTGAGCACTTTGCTCACACTATTTTCGTGGAATGTGCAATGGGCTAGTCCAGAGCACATTGAGGCCTGTTGTGAAAAAATGAAATATCCTCAGATAAAAACTAGAAAGAAGCTTTGTGATGTGTGAATTCATCTCACAGAGTTACACATTTATTTACATTGAGGAGCTAGATAACACTGTTTTTGTGGAACTTGAAGCTTTCTGAGGAACTGCTTTGTGATGTGTCAATTCATCTCACAGAGTTATACCTGTCTTAGGGAACCGTTTGTTAGCACAGTTTTTGTGGAATCTCAGACGGGATATTTTGGATCGCCTTGAAGCCTGGGATGACAAAGGAAATATCCTCAGAATACAACTAGAAAGAAACTTTCTGAGAAACTGCTTTAAGATGTATGAATTCATCTCACAGAGGTACAATTTTCTATATATAGACCAACTTACTAACACCATTTTCGTGCAATCCGCAATGGGATATTCTGGAACACATAGAGGTCTATTGGGAAAAACAATGTATCATCAGATGAAAACTGGAAAGAAACTTTCTGAAAAAATGCTTAGGGGGACAAATGGAATAGCCCAAGATAAAAACTAGGAAGAAGGGATATCTGTGACAAACTGCGTTGTGATGTGTGATTTCATCTCACAGAAATACACTCATCTTTTCATTGAGCAGTTTTCTAACGCTCTTTTGGTGGAATCTGCTACAGGATATTCTTGAGTGCCTTGAGGCCTATGATGAAAAACGAAATATCCTCAGATGAATACTGGAAAGGAACTTTCTGAGAAAATTCTTTGTGATGTGTGAAAACATCCACAGAGTTATCCCTTAATTTTCATGCAGCAGTTTTTAAACACTGTTTTTTGGAATCTGAGAAGAGAATTTGGATCACCTTGAAGATGAAGGTGACAAAGGAAATAGCCCAAGATGAAAACTAGAAAGAAGTTCTGTGAGAAACTGCCTTGTGATGTTGAATTAATCTCACAGAGTTACAATTTTCTTTTCATACAGCAGTTTGCTAACACTTTTTCCTGGAAACTGCAAGGGGATATTTAGTATTCCATTAAGGAAATTTCTTTAGGAGAAAACTGGAAAGAGTGGTGCAACCAAGATGGCTGTATAGGAGCAGTCCCAGCCTCCAGTTCCCTGTGTGAGTGACACAGAAGATATTTGGTTTCTGCATCAACTGAGGCACCCGATTCATCTCCCTAGGGAGTGCTGTAAAATAGAAGCTAGTCAGCTGGTACAGCCAGACCAGCGAGAGCTGAAACAGGGCAAAGCATCACCACATCTGGGAAGCAAAAGGGGGAAGGGAATTCCTTTTTTCAAGCCAAGGGAAATGGAGACACACAACACCTGGAATATCTGGTAACTCCCATCTTAATTCTTTGCTTTACCAAAGGTCTTAGCAAACGGCACACCAGGAAATTATATCCCACACCTGGCCTGGAGGTTCCCATGCCCACGAAATCTGCCTCATTATTTTCAGAGGAGTCTGAGATATAATTACAAGGAAGTAGTGAGGCTGCAGGAGGGCTGCCTGCAATTGCTGAGGCTTAAGTGTTTAAACAAAGCCACCGGGAAGCTCGAGTTTGGTGAAGCCCACTGCAGCTCAAGGGGGCCAGCTTGCCTCTGTAGATTCCTCATCTGGGGACACGGCGTATCTAAACAAAAAGCAGCAGAAACCTCGGCAGAGGTAAATGCCCTTGTCTGATAGCTTTGAAGAGAACAGTGGGTTTCCCTGCTTGGAGGTTGAGATCTGAGAACGGACAGACTGCCTGCTCAAGGGGTCCCTGTACCCTGAGTAGCCTAACTGGGAGATATTTCACACTAGGTGCAGATCAACACTTCACTCCACACACGGCAGCGTTCACCGCTGAGACAAAGCCTCCAGAGCAAGAGTCAGATAGCAAGAGTTGCTGTGCAGCAATATCATATCTTCTGCTGCCTCCGCTGTTGATACCCAGGCAAACAGGGTCTGGATTGAACCTCAAGCAAACTCCAACAGACCTGCAGCTAAGGCTCCCTTTAGAAGGAAAACTAACAAAGAGAAGACATCTGCACCAAAATCCCATCTGTACATCACCATCATCAAAGACCAAAGGGAGATAAAACCACAAAGAGGGGGGAAAAGCTGGGCAGAAAAGCTGGAAATTCAAAAAAATCAAAGCACATCTCCCCCTCTAATGGAACACAGCTCATCACCAGCAACGGAACAATGCTGGATGGAGAATGACTGACGAGTTGAGAGAAAGTTCAGTCGATCAACCTTCTCAGTGCTAAAGGAGGAACTACATAACCAAACCAAAGAAGGAAAAACATTGAAAAAGAATGGATGAATGGATAACTGGAATAATCAATGCAGAGAAGACATTAAAAGAACTGATAGAGATGAAAACTATAACATGAGAAATATGTGACAAATGCACAAGCTTCAGTAACTGACTCGATCACCTGGAAGAAAGAGCATCAGCGACTCAAGATCAAATGAATGAAATGAAGTGAGAAGTGTGGAGAAAAAAGAGTAAAAAGAAATGAACAAAGCCTCCAAGAAGGATGGGAATATGGGAAAAGACCAAATCTACGTCTGATTGGTGTGACTGAAAGTGATGGGGAAAATGGAACCAAGTTGGAAAACAGTCTGCAGGAACTTCCAGAACTTGCCCAACCTAGTAAGGCAGGCCAACACACAAATTCAGGAAATACAGGGAAGGCCACAAACATACCCCTCAAGAAGAGCAACTCCAAGACACATATCAGATTCACTAAAGTTGAAATAAAGGGCAGCCAAAGAGAAAAGTCTGTTTAAGCAAAAAGGGAAGCACACTAGACCAAGAGGAGCTCTCTCGACAGAAATTCTCGAAGCCAGAAGAGTGGGGGGCCAATATTCAACATTCTTAAAAATTCTCAACCAAGAATATCAACCAAGAATTTCATATCCAGCCAAAATTTTCATAAGTGAAGGAGACATGAAATCCTTTACAGACAAGCAAAGGCTTAGACATTTTGTCACCACCAGATCTGCCCTACAAGGGATCCTGAAGGAAGCACTAAACATGGAAAGGAAAAACTGGTTCCAGCCATTGCAAGAACATGTCAAAATATAAAGTCCATCGTTGCTAGGAAGAAACTGCATCAACTAGCAAGCAAAATAACCAGTTAATATCATAATGACAGGATCAAGTTCACACATGACAATATTAACCTTAAATGTAAATGGACTAAATGGTCCAATTAAAAGACACAGACTGCCAAATTGGATAAAGAGTCAGGACCCATCAGTTTCCTGTATTCAGGAGACCCATCTCATATGCAGAGACACACACAGGCTCAAAATAAAGGGATGATCTACCAAGCAAATGGAAAAAAAAAAAAAAAAAAAGCAGGGATTGCAATCCTAGTCTCTGACAAAACAAACTTTAAAACATCCACGGTCAAAAGAAACAAGGAAGGCTACTACATAATGGTAAAGGAAGAGCTAACTATCCTAAATATTAATGCACCCAATAAAGGAGCACCCAGATTAATAAAGGAAGTCCTTAGAGACTTATGAAGAGACCTAGACTCCCGTAAAATAATAATGGGAGATTTTAACACCCCACTGTCAACATTAGACAGATCAATGAGACAGAAAGTTAACAAGGACATCCAGGAATTGAACTCAACTCTGCACCAAGTGGACCTAATAGGCATCTACAAAACTCTCCACCCAAAATCAACAGAATATACATTCTTCTCAGCACCACATCACACTTATTCCAAAATTGACCACATAGTAAAGAACTCTTCAGGAAATGTGAAAGAATGAAATCACAGCAAAATGTCTCTCACACGACAGAGGAATTAATCTGGAACCCAGGTCTAAGAAAATCAAAACCGTTCAACTACATGGAAACTGAACAAGCTGCTCTGGAATAACTACTGGGTACATAACGAAATGAAGGCAGAAATAAAGATGTTCTTTGAAACCAATTAGAAAAAAGGTACAACATAGCAGAATCTCTGGGACTCATTTAAAGTAGTGTGTAGAGGTAAATTTATAGCACTAAATGTCCACAAGAGAAAGCAGGAAACATCTAAAATTTACACCCTAACATCACAGTTAAAAGAATTAGAGAAGCAAGAACGAACACATTCAAAGCTAGCAGGAGGCAAGAAATAACTAAGATCAGAGCAAAACTGAAGGAGATAGAGTCAAAAAAAAAAAAAACTCTCCAATCAATGCACCCAAGAGCTGGTTTTTTTGAAAAGATCAACAAAATTGATAGACCACTAGCAAGACTAATAAATAAGAAGGGAAGAATCAAATAAATGCAATAAATGATAAAGGGGATATCACCACCGACCCTACAGATATGCAAACTACCATCTAAGAACACTATAAACATCTCTAGGCAAATAAACTGCAAAACCTAGATGAAATGGATAATTTCCTGGACACATACTCTCCGAAGACTAAACCAGAAAGAAGTTAGATCCATGAATAGACAAATACCAGATTCTGAAGTTGAAGCAGTAATTAGCCTACCAACAAAAGAAAGTCTGGGACAAGAT
>NC_037668.1:29362406-29400977 GCF_003255815.1 Theropithecus gelada
AATTTCTGTTCTTGTACATTTGCTGAGGAGTGCTTCACTTCCAATTATGTGGTCAATTTTTGTTTTGTTTTTTTTTTGTTTTTTTTTAAATTTATTTATTGTTATTATACTGTAAGTTGTAGGGTACATGTGCATAACGTGCAGGTTTGTTACATATGTATACTTGTGCCTTGTTGGTGTGCTGCACCCATCAACTCGTCATTTACATCAGGTATAACTCCCAATGCAATCCCTCCCCCCTCCCCCCTCCCCATGATAGGCCCCGGTGTGTGATGTTCCCCTTCCCGAGTCCAAGTGATCTCATTGTTCAGTTCCCACCTATGAGTGAGAACATGCGGTGTTTGCTTTTCTGTTCTTGTGATAGTTTGAATAAGTGCGATGTGGTGCTGAGAAGAATGTATATTCTGTTGATTTGGGGTGGAGAGTTCTATAGATGTCTATTAGGTCTGCTTGCTGCAGAGATGAGTTCAATTCCTAGACATCCTTGTTAACTTTCTGTCTCGTTGATCTGTCTAATGTTGACAGTGGAGTGTTGAAGTCTCCCATTATTATTGTATGGGAGTCTAAGTCTCTTTGTAAGTCTCTAAGGACTTGCTTTATGAATCTGGGTGCTCCTGTATTGGGTGCATATATATTTAGGATAGTTAGCTCTTCCTGTTGAATTGATCCCTTTACCATTATGTAATGGCCTTCTTTGTCTCTTTTGATCTTTGATGGTTTAAAGTCTGTTTTATCAGAGACTAGTATTGCAACCCCCGCTTTTTTTTGTTCTCCATTTGCTTGGTAAATCTTCCTCCATCCCTTTATTTTGAGCCTATGTATGTCTCTGCGTGTGAGATGGGTCTCCTGAATACAGCAGACTGATGGGTCTTGACTCTTTATCCAGTTTGCCAGTCTGTGTCTCTTAATTGGAGCATTTAGTCCATTTACATTTAAGGTTAAGATTGTTATGTGTGAACTTGATCCTGCCATTATGATATTAACTGGTTATTTTGCTCATTAGTTGATGCAGTTTCTTCCTAGCCTCGATGGTCTTTACATTTTGGCATGTTTTTGAGATGGCTGGTACCGGTTGTTCCTTTCCATGTTGAGTGCTTCCTTCAGGGTCTCTTGTAAGGCAGGCCTAGTGGTGACAAAATCTCTAAGCATTTGCTTATCTGTAAAGGATTTTATTTCTCCTTCACTTATGAAACTTAGTTTGGCTGGATATGAAATTCTGGGTTTAAAATTCTTTTCTTTAAGAATGTTGAATATTGGCCCCCACTCTCTTCTGGCTTGGAGAGTTTCTGCCGAGAGATCTGCTGTGAGTCTGATGGGCTTCCCTTTGTGGGTAACCCGACCTTTCTCTCTGGCTGCCCTTAAGATTTTTTCCTTCATTTCAACTTTGGTGAATCTGGCAATTATGTGTCTTGGAGTTGCTCTTCTCGAGGAGTATCTTTGTGGCGTTCTCTGTATTTCCTGGATTTGAATGTTGGCCTGCCCTACTAGGTTGGGGAAGTTCTCCTGGATGATATCCTGAAGAGTGTTTTCCAACTTGGTTCCATTTTCCCCCTCACTTTCAGGCACCCCAATCAGACGTAGATTTGGTCTTTTTACATAATCCCATACTTCTTGCAGGCTTTGTTCATTTCTTTTTCTTCTTTTTTCTTTTGGTTTCTCTTCTCACTTCATTCCTTTCATTTGATCCTCAATCGCTGATACTCTTTCTTCCAGTTGATCGAGTCGGTTACTGAAGCTTGTGCATTTGTCACGTATTTCTCGTGTCATGGTTTTCATCTCTTTCATTTCGTTTATGACCTTCTCTGCATTAATTACTCTAGCCATCAATTCTTCCACTTTTTTTTTCAAGATTTTTAGTTTCTTTACACTGGGTACGTAATTCCTCCTTTAGCTCTGAGAAGTTTGATGGACTGAAGCCTTCTTCTCTCATCTCATCATAGTCATTCTCTGTCCAGCTTTGATCCATTGCTGGCGATGAGCTGCGCTCCTGTGCCAGGGGAGGTGTACTCTTATTTTTTGAATTTCCAGCTTTTCTGCCTTGCTTTTTCCCCATCTTTGTGGTTTTATCTGCCTCTGGTCTTTGATGATGATGGTGACGTACTGATGGGGTTTAGGTGTAGGTGTCCTTCCTGTTTGATAGTTTTCCTTCTAACAGTCAGGACCCTCAGCTGTAGGTCTGTTGGAGATTGCTTGAGGGCCACTCCAGACCCTGTTTGCCTGGGTGTCAGCAGCAGAGGCTGCAGAAGATAGAATATTGCTGAACGAGTGTACCTGTCTGATTCTTGCTTTGGAGGCTTCCTCTCAGGGGTGTACTCCACCCTGTTAGGTGTGGGGTGTCAGACTGCCCCTAGTGGGGGATGTCTCCCAGTTAGGCAACTCAGGGGTCAGGGACCCACTTGAGCAGGCAGTCTGTCCCTTCTCAGATCTCAACCTCCTTGTTGAGAGATGCACTGCTCTCTTCAAAGCTGTCAGACAGAGTCCTTTGCCTCTGCAGAGGTTTCTGCTGCTTTTGTTATTGTTTACTGTGCCCTGTCCCCAGAGGTGGAGTCTACAGAGACAGACAGGTTTCCTTGAGCTGCTGTGAGCTCCACCCAGTTCGAGCTTCCCAGCGGCTTTGTTTACCTACTTAAGCCTCAGCAATGGTGGGTGCCCCTCCGCCCGCCTCGCTGCTGCCTTGCTGCAAGATCACAGACTGCTGTGCTAGCAATGAGGGTGGCTCCGTGGGCGTGGGACCCTCCCAGCCAAGTGTGGGATATAATCTCCTGGTGTGCCTGTTTGCTTAAAGTGCAGTATTGGGGTGGGGGTTACCTGATTTTCCAGGTGTTGTATGTCTCAGTTCCTCTGGCTAGGAAAAGGGATTCCCTTTCCCCTTGCACTTCCCAGGTGAGGCGATGCTTCACCCTGCTTCAGCTCTCGCTGGTCAGGCTGCAGCAGCTGACCAGCACCAATTGTCCGGCACTCCCTAGTGAGATGAACCCAGTACCTCAGTTGAAAATGCAGATATCACCAGTCTTCTGTGTCGCTCGCACTGGGAGTTGGAGACTGGAGCTGTTCCTTTTTGACCATCTTGCTCCGCCCCCCCTGCAATGTGATATTTCTAAGTGCAATGAAGTTTACAGTGACAAAGGAAATATCCTCAGATAAAAACTAGAAAGACGCTTTCTGAGAAACTACTTTCTGATCTCTGAATTCATCTCACAGAGTTACACTTTGGTTTCTTGGAGCAGTCTCTTACCATTTTTTTGGTGAATCTGAAAGGGATATTTTGCAACGCATTGAAGCCTATGCTGACAATGGAAGTATCTTCAAATAAAAACGAGAAAGAAGCATTCTGAGAAACTGCATTGTGATGTGTGTCCACAATTCAGACAGTTACACCTTTTTTTTACAACGATCAGTTTGCTAGCACTGTGTTCTTGAAATCTGCAATGTGATATTTCTTAGCACAATGAATCTTAAGGTGACAAAGGAAATCTCCTCCGATAAAAACGAGAAAGAAGCTTTCTGAGAAACGGCTTTGGGATGTGACAATGCATCTCTTACAGTTACACGTGTGTTTCAAGGAGTTGTTTGCTAGCACTGTTTTTGTGGAATCTGAGAAGTGATAATTTGGATCACTATGAAGACGCTATAGACAAAGGAAATCTCCTCAGATGAGAGTGAAGCTTTCTGAGAGACTGGTTTGTGATGTGTGAAGGCATTTCACAGTGACACCACTCTTTCATGGAGGAGTTTGCTAGCACTAATTTTGTGGAATCTCAGAAGTGATATCTTGGATATCATTGAATCCAAGGGTGGAAAAGGAAATATCCTCAGATAAAAACTGCAGAGACGCCTTCTAATAACCTGCTTTGTTGTAGGTGAATTCAGCTCACAGAGTTACAGCATTTTTTTCATTGAGAAGCTTGCTAACAGTGTTTTCCCAGAATCTGCCATGAGACACACAGGGGTGCTTTGAGACCAGAAATAAACTCAGATGAAAAAAAAAAAGAAGCTTTCTGAGAAACTGCTTTGTGATGTGTGAATTCAACTCATACAGGTACACCAGTCTTTCGTAGAGTTGTTTGATAGCCCTGTTTTTGTGGAATCTGAGAACTGATATTTCGGATCCCTTTGAAGACTCTACTGCCAAATGAAGTATCCTCAGATAAAAACCAGAATGAACCTTTGGGAGAAACTGCTCTCTGATGTGTGAATTCAACAGTCAGAGTTACACCTGAATTTCATGGAGCCGTTTGCTAGCACTGTTTTTGTGGAATATATAGAAGTGATATTCTGAGTATCATTGAATCTCATGGTGAAAAATGAAATATCCTCAGGTAAAACCTGGAGAGAAGCCTTCTCAGAAACTACTTTGTGGTGTGTGACTTCATCTCACAGAGCTCCACCTTTGTCTTCATTAAGCAGTTTGCTAACACTTTTTTTGTGGAATCTGCATAGTAATATTTGGGAGCACATTGAGGTCTATGGTGAAAAAGGAAATATTCTCAGATAAAAACTACAAAGAAGCATTCTGGGAAACTGCATTGTGATGTGTGAATGCAAGTCTCAGAGTTATATATTTGTCTTCAATGATCAGCTTGCTAACACTGTTTTCCTGAAATCTGCAATGGGATATTTTTCAGCGCCATGAAGCTTATGGTGACAAAGGAAATATCATCAGATAAAAACTAGAAAGAAGCTTTCTGAGAAACTGCTTTGTGATGTGTGAAGTCATCTCACAGAGTTACACCTTTCTCTCCATGAAACAGTTTGCTAACACAGTGTTCATGGAACTTGCCGTGTTGTATTTGGGAGTGCATTGAGGTCTATGGTGAAAAAGGAAATATCCTCAGATAAAAACTAGAAAGAAGCCTTCTGAGAAACTACTTTGTGATATGTGAATTCATCTCATGTAGATAAAGCTTTCTTTACATTACGTAGCTTGGAAACTCTGTCATGGATGGATCCGTGAAGGGACTTTCAGGTGCACATTCAGGACTACGGTGAAAAAGGAAATATCTTCGGATAAACACTGGAAGGAAGTTTTCTGTGAATCTGCTCTTTCTATGTTTATTCATCTCACATAGATAAAGCTTTCTTTACAGTACACAACTTGGACACTCCGTCATGAATGGATCCGTGAAGGGACATTTGGGAGCACCTTCAGGCCTATGGCGAAAAAGAAAATATCTTCAGATAAAAACTGGATAGAAGCTTTCTGAGGAGCTGCTTTGAGATGTGTGCATTCCACTCAGGGAGTTACTACATTTTTCTCATAAGACAGTGTTTGAACACTGTTCCTGTAAAACTGAAAAAGTGATATTTCGGAACGCATTGAAGACTATGGGGAAAAGTGAATTATTCTCAAATAAAACCGAGAAAGAAGCTTTCCAAGAAACTTCTCTCTCATATGTGCATTCATTTCACAGAGTTAAAGCTTAGTCTACATTGCTCAGGTTGGAAATTCTGTCTTTGAGGAATCTGTGAAGGGATATTAAGTGGCTCCTGGAGGCCTGTATTGAGCAAGGAAATGTATTCCATTGAAAACTGGAGAGAACTTTCTGAGCAAGTGCTTTGTGATGAGTGTTTTCATCTCATAAAGTTAAATCATTCTTTCAATTGAGCAGTTTGAAGTCACTGGTTCTGTGGAATCTGAGAAAGGACATTTGGGAACGCTCTTTAGAATATGCTGAAAAAGAAATACCCTCAGATAAAAACCAGCAGGAAGCTTTTTGTGAAACTTCTCTGTGTCACGTGAATTCCACTCGCACAGTTAAGCTTCTGTTTTCATTGAGAAGTATTCTGACACTGTTTTTGTTTCGTCTGTGAAGGGATATTTGGGAAAGCTTTGAGGCAGATGGTGAAAATGCCATATCTTCTGAGAGAAATTGGAGAGAAGCTTTCCAAGGAGCTGCTTTGTGACGTGTGCATTCCACTCACAGAGTTGTACCTTTCTTCTCATAGAGGATTGGGGAATCCCTTTTGAAGAAAAAGCTACCAAGAGACATTTAGGTGTATAAGGACGGCTATGGTAAAACAGGAAATGTCCTCAGACAAAAACTGGAAAGAAGCTTTCTCTGAAACTGGTTTGTGATAGATATGTTTATTCATCTGACATAGATAAAGCTTTCTTTATATTACACAGTTTGGAAATTCCGTCATGGACGGATCCACGAAGGGACATTCGGGAACACCTTCAGGGCTATGGTGAAAAAGGAAATATCTTCACATAAAAACTAGAGAGAAGCCTTCTGAGAAACTGCTTTGTGATGTGTGCATTCCACTCAGGGAATTATACCTCTTTTCTCATAAGGCAGTGTTTGAACACTGTTCATGTAAAACCAAAAAAAGTGATACTTCAGAGCACATTGAAGACTATGGCAAAAAGTGAAATATTCTCAAATGAAACCCAGAAAGAATGGTTCCAAGAAACTGCTCTCTGATATGTGCTTTCATATGACAGAATTAAAGCTTACTCTACAATGCCCATCTGGGCTCAGATGATGCTTTGAGGATAAAAATAGATATGAATGTAGAATTTTTTAGTGGTCGTATCTTTATGCATGTCTGTCTCCCTGGCTAGGCTTGAGGAAAGGATCTTGTCATGGTCCTCTTTACATTCTCATGCAGAGAACAGAGCTGGGTGATAATTAGTGAATGTGCTGGGTAGATGAGTGGACGGCCTGAGGGCTCTGCAGTGTCCAGGAATGGCTGCTGACCCACTCACTGCCAGGAGTTGAAAAGCTGTCATACACAGATGTCATACACATTATGCTCTTATCTTCACCATGGCACTTCCTCTAGGCCATAATAATCTGTCTCCTCTCTTGCGTGATCCACTGCACCTATTCCCCAAAACTTAGCAGATAACCATTTAGTGACTTTAATTGCTCCTTAAGTGTGTTAGTGTGTAAGTGTGAAAATTTTGTCTCCTCCTCAAGACTAAGTCCCTGAAGGGCAAGAATATTTTACATGTCTCAGGGCTTCTGAGAGTACTGATAAACATTTATGGAGCACTTATTACATATCAGGCAGTGTGCTAAGATTTACATGAATTTTCCTCATTTGGTTCAGGGCCTCAGAAGGATCTTGAACAAGTGAGGAGAACAGAAGCAGAAACTTAGCCAGATGACAGCAAGCTGGTCTCTGGGCCTGAGTTCTAATTTCAGATCTGCCACTCATCACCCCAGGGCCTGAACAGTCACCCCATACCCAGAATGGGCTCAACTCCCTCTTCATTCAAACAAGGGGGCTGGGATGTGTGAAAATGAGGGAGTTTCAAGGCCCCTGTTAGTTCTGGCACTGTAAATTCTACCAGCCATGGTTCTAAACACTCCGGCAGGTGCACTACAACAGAATAGAGCTGCTCCCTCATCCAGAAGGAATGCTGCTACCCCTTCAGCCCAGGCACATACTGTATTACAGTAATGAGAGCTTTGGCTGCTTTAAATATCACAAAACAAAAACAACGGGCAGCCCGAGTTCATCATCCCCATCCAGACCACAGAGGAGCACACCACCAGGTTGAGGCCAGAGTGAGATGGTGAGAGAAGACCACACAGTCGCTTTCAAGGATCCATTGGCTCATAGTTGGAATGAAAATCACCAATGGCAGGAGCTGTTAAGAGGTAGGCAGAGGGACAACCCGCAAGGTCACACTGGGACAAAGAGGCCCTGACTGTAGTGAGATTGGATATCTGGAATCCTGGATCCACCAGAGATGAGTTGGTGCCAAGCCTGAGGCTACAGGAACCACAGTCTCTCACCTCTGGGAGAGCCAGGAGAGTCCAGCCAAAGGTCTCCACAGAAATGAGGCTACAGTGTCCCTCTGGGTCCTGGGAAGCATCTGCAAAGCAGAACAGCAAACATTAATCAGAAGGGCCGGAGTGGGTGAGCATGAGGAAAGCACGGGAGCCAGGTCCTTTTTCTCTCAATGATTCCCCCAAAAGCAAAAGGGCAAATCTTTAGGTGATTCTGACAAGTCCTCCATGGAAAACCCCTTGAAGCAAGAGACATGCTATTGAGAGCCCTTAGTAAATCCCCATTACATAAAATGGCCCAGGACTATTCAGAAGCCTTATCAGATAGTGCTACAGACTGGATGTGTGTTCCCCCAAAATTCCTATATTGAAATTCTAACCCCTAGTGTGATAGTATTAGGAAGTAGGGCCTTTGAGAAGTGATTAGGTTATGAAGGTGGCACTCTCTTTCAGAGTGCTTTTAAAAGAGATCCTATAGAGATCCCTCATTCCTTCCACCATGTGAGGACACAGCAAGAACATGCCATCCATAAACCAGGCAGTGGGCCCTAACCAGACCCTGAATCTGCCAGCACCTTGATCTTGGACGTCCTGGCCTCCAAGACAATGAGAAATAAATTTCTGTTGTTTATGAGGTACCTGGACTATCTTTTTTTATTATAGTATCCAAATGGGGTAAAGCAGATAGTTATTTGATGTTAGTATGTGTCAAATCAGGGTGAAAAGCATGTACACGAATCAGCTTCCCATATGGATGATGAATAAGGCTCATGAACACTCTCTTCCTGCAGAAGTGGCTTTGCTGCCCCTTTACAACTCTCAGGCTATTAGACTCCATTGCTCCAAGGCATTTCCTGGTGATTGGGGAGTGGAACAGGCATTTATCTCAGGAAGGTAGGGGCAGGGAGATGCTCTCCATATATAGCATCTGCCCCATAATAAATGATACCTCTGCCAGAATAGAAAATTGATAAAAGATTTGCCAATATTTTTTGTTTGATAGCAAAGACATGTGGGCAACTCTTTCCTAAGCTGTAGGTTCTTTGCAGGATAAGGCTTCTCAATAACTGTGTGAGCCAGGGCTTTAAAAGGGAGGTTGAAGGTCTAAAGTCAAATGAAGGATGCCACCACCTCTGCCAAGATTCTGCTCAGCATTAACTGCAGGAATGTGCAGATCTGTCTCCTCTCTTGCGTGCAATAGGAGCCAATGGCATATGATGTCACCAATCCCATGGGGATCCTGGCATGTGCACAAAGTATCGAACTCATTTTGGAAAGACAGACACACTCTGGAAAGACTAGGGTTGGGTGGATGGGGAGAAGCTATGGTAAAAAAAAAAAAAATCCATTAGATATAAAAACCAGAAACTGGAATAACTACATAAAGGGAGCTTATGTGACTTCAGCACCTCCTTCCTGAGATCAGTTTTGTGAGGTTCCTAGCACACTACCTGGCCTGCCCTTGAGGGTGAAGATAGTATCTCTCTTTATCACCACTGAATCTCTAACACCTAACACAGTGCCTTCTACAGACAGGTGATCAAGAAATATTCGTGAATTCACATATAGTAGGTACTCAATAAATTTTGTTCCCTTTTTTACATTCTTAATCTCTTCTACCTCAAGAACTTAAGCCAATTAGAGGTTCGTGTCCTATTTGCCACACAGGGCTGGTACTAAATGGACAACATTGCTCTGGAAAACACCCTCTTCTCATCTTCCATCTGTCCTCTCTTCCTCCCTCACACTCACCCCTCTTCCAATGAGAACAATAGCATAATAGCAGACTCTTCATTACCTTCCCTTCTCTGAACACCTTGTTGATGTTGATAACATTCTCTTGAACTGGAAACTAATCTTTTCCCATATGATTCAGTCTTATCTCCATTTTTATCTCATTTTCACAACGCCAAATATAATATGTTTATCTCATTATAAACTCACTGATATCAGGAACTAGACTATACATTCTGTATAGACATCGTGACACATAGCCTTATGTACTTCTGAACAAACTGCATTACTCTTCATCCCAAACTATGACCTTTCCTAATTATGCTTTATGCTTTATCACTCAATCTAGTCTTTTTCCATTACTTATGCTCCCAACTTCCAAAAGTAAAAGATGGTTTGAAATATTCATTTACCAGCATTTATTGATAACTTATTACATATCAGAAAATATGCTAGGCGATAAAGAAGAAACAATGTACACACACAAACACACACACACAGAGAGAGAGAGAGAGAGAGAGAGAGAGAATGAAAGATCAGAAATGCCACAGTTTAAGTCACTTTCTCTATTGAAGCCAAGGGAGTTAGCTAAATGAGTGGCTTATCAGAAACAGCATCCGTCCAGCTGATGAACTAATAGTGTAATCTTGGATGAGCCAAATATTCTCCCTGAGCCTCTGTTTCTTAATCCTTCATAATGTGGAGAAGACATATCCTCTCTCACATTAAGTTCATTCTGGACAATGAGAAGTACCAAAGCTTATGTAATTATATCCTATGCTAGAGAATAAATATACTGTAGCTATTGGCATAAGAATAAGAACCATGAGGTTGAAATAGGGTAACATTTTAACTGCATGTGACACCAACTACATTTAAGTTCACATCAACTGACTACATACTCAGAGACTCTAGCAGTAACAGACATTCAATGAATGACCTATGCTCAGAGTCTCACACATGAATCTAGTTGAATAGGGAATATCTATTCAAAATCAAGAGCCAACAATAGGAGATGATACATTGTTCATGTTCTTGGTTTTTCTGAACTCACTGCTTGCATAGGACCTAAGTGTAAGCTGCTTGCATAGTCAGTATAAGCTGGAGGAGAAGGTAAAGGATGTAAAGAGTGTCTCTTTTTCCCAACTGATGGGAGAATTCAAAAATTTTCTAAGGAGAATGAAAGAAAGAATCCAAGAGGGAAGACAGAGTGATAAAAATTACAACAAACAAAGATAAAGAATATGATTCAGAACTTTATGTACAATAATGCCAAGTGATGAGGAAGCTGGAAAGAAAAACAAGACAAAGAGGAGAAAAAGGAGAATCTCAAACTGTACAACTAAAACTAATAAAAAGAACTAGACTCTTTTCAGAGAAGGTAAATTGGGCTTTGTGACAAGAAAGCTGTATCTCCAGGATGCAAAGGTTCAAGGAGCTTAACACAGCTGCAGTGGGAAGAGAAAAGCGATGAGTGACTCCCTGCCAAGAAAACAAGGGGATTTACTGAAAGACCTTGGAATGCTTCGTGCAGAAAAAAGAAAGCTACACTGGGACTTGATGATGGTCTTCAAATATGTGATGCCCTATTCTGAAATAGAAGGTTTCAGATCATACAACGGAACACCAGTCATGACTGAGGAAGTTGCAGGGAGACAGATTTTTATCAAAAATAAGAGGGAACACCCTAAAAATTAGAGCCATCCAAAAATGGGCTGTGCTTCTTTGTGAGGTTGTGAGCTCCCCACTACTGGAAATATTCAAGTAGAGGCTGACTAATCATCTTATTTGTGAGGCTGTAAGGAGGATTCTTCTTCACATAGGATGTTGGTTTAGATAGATTTTTAGATCTCTTTCAGTTTTAATAATCTATGTGTCTGTTCACCAGAGTATGAAAGCAGGGTAACTTGACATCAGCCTGACACAGAAAGCAAATGGATACTCATGAGCTGAAAGAGCTACCTTATTCATACTGACACAGAGTCAAAGCCTTACGTGGCAATAGTTTATGGCCAAGAGCCATATAGCTTGTAAGCATATGAACACTCCCACAAGACCATACCACCTACACATGTAAATACCAGAGCTGATCATTGTTACCTTCCATTTACTGCAAATGCCATCTGGCCCAGATTCTGTGGCAAAACTTGTGTATCAGGCTATCCTCTACTACAAGTGAATTGTTTAAACCAACTTTGAGCTTCAGAAGTAAGGTCTGGAGGACAAAATTAATCACTTTTCCAAGGAAATCTGGTCAACCTATTTAATGCCACTTAATAGTTGTAAAGAATGATTCTATTTACTACGGTCAGCTATAAAAAGTGTTTTAACCTACAAACGTACATTAGTAAATTACCTCTGTTTTTTTTTCCAGTTCTTCTTCCCATGCCCAGATCTCCCCAAGTCCTAAATTATTTATCAGAGTCTTAAATGCCATTGAAATATATACCAACACTGCTCAATGTTTCTCTTGAGCACCTGTTGAACGTGGTAAAGTTTCATTTCACCACAACACATGTAGAAGACAGAATGCAAAAAGGAAAACACTGGTTTAATCACACAGCATATAGTTTCCTTTTCTGTCTCAACCAGTAGCTATAAATGGTTTTAAGACATGAACTATGCCATTCTCATAGTGCCCTGTAAGTGATTAATGACTCTGAGTAACAGCTCATAGAGGCATCTTCTCAATAATATCTCCTCCAAAGTCTTGCTGTGACCCCATATCCCAATAGTAGAGTAAGAGATTCTCATTGCTTCCATAATTTTGGTTACAATGTATGCTTTAACATGTGCAGCAAAAGGATGACCCAGCCCCAGCATGCTCATGTTTCTATGCAAACACCTCCTCTTGTGTAGAGGTCTGCAAGTACATCAGATTTCCAAGGCTGAAATCATGTGCTAAAAATGCTGAAGGCTCAGCACTCTCCATACTGTGCTGGAGTTTCAAAGTCTTGGCTGCCTGAGAATAAAGCATTCCCCCGAGTGTGAATCTTCAATATGGCATGCAAATGAGTTGCATGATGTCCTTGACCTAGCTCCCTGAAAAGGGATGTAGCATACAAAACTGAGTGTCTGGGTCATAGTCATGGGGTCCACAACAGCCCAATAGACATTGCACTCACAAGGTCCTGAGCCTGGCTAGGATCCAGGGCTGATAAGGAGCACATTTACCCCAAATAGCATCAGATGGTGTTGCCAGTAGAAGCCATCAGGTGAGGGTTGGGAAAGTCATATGGTTAGAATCCTGCAATATTGAAAAGAAGAGAGGGGCGGAGCAAGATGGCCGATTAGGAACAGCTCCAGTCTCCAACTCCCAGTGCGAGCGACACAGAAGACAGGTGATTTCTGCATTTTCAACTGAGGTACTGGGTTCATCTCACTAGGGAGTGCGGGACAATCGGTGCTGGTCAGCTGCTGCAGCCTGACCAGTGAGAGCTGAAGCAGGGTGAGGCATCGCCTCACCTGGGAAGAGCAAGGGGGAAGGGTATCCCTTTTCCTAGCCAGGGAAACTGAGACACACAACACCTGGAAAATTGGGTAACTCCCACCCCAATACTGCACTTTACCAAGAATCTTAGCAAACAGGCACACCAGGAGAGTATGTCCCACACCTGGCTGGGAGGGTCCCATGTACATGGAGCCTCCCTCGTTGCTAGCACAGCAGTCTTTGATCTAAGGGCAAGGAAGCAGCAAGGTTGGGGGAGAGGCGCCCCCCATTTTTGAGGCTTTAGTATGTAAACAAAGCCGCTGGGAAGCTCGAACTGGGTGGAGCTCACAGCAGCTCAAGAAGTCCTCCCTGTGTCTGTAGACTCCACCTCTGAGGACAGGGCACAGCTAAACAACAACAACAACAACAACAACAAAACAGCTAAAACCTCTGCAGATGCAAATGACTCTGTCTGACAGCTTTGGACGTGGTACCATTCCTTCTGAAACTATTCCAGTCAATAGAAAAAGAGGGAATCCTCCCTAACTCATTTTATGAGGCCAACATCATCCGGATACCAAAGCCTGGTAGAGACACAACAAAAAAAGAGAATTTTAGACCAATATCCCTGATGAACATGGATGCAAAAATCCTCAATAAAATACTGGCAAATGAGATCCAGCAGCACATCAAAAAGCTTATTCACCATGATCAAGTGGGCTTCATCCCTGGGATGCAAGGCTGGTTCAACATTTGCAAATCAATAAACATAATCCAGCATATAAACAGAACCAAAGACAAAAACCACATGATTATCTCAATAGAAGCAGAAAAGGCTTTTGACAATATTCAACAGCCCTTCATACTAAAAACGCTCAATAAATTCAGTATTGATGGAACGTATCTCAAAATCATAAGAGCTATTTATGACAAACCCAGAGCCAACATCATACTGAATGGGAAAAAACTGGAAAAATTCCCTTTGAAAACTGACACAAGACAGGGATGCCCTCTCTCACCACTCCTATTCAAGATAGTGTTGGAAGTTCTGGCTAGGGAAATCAGGCAAGAGAAAGAAATCAAGGGTATTCAGTTAGGAAAAGAAGAAGTCAAATTGTCCCTGTTTGCAGATGACATGATTGTATATTTAGAAAACCCCATTGTCTCAGCTCAAAATCTCCTTAAGCTGATGAGAAGCTTCAGCAAAGTCTCAGGATACAAAATTAATGTGCAAAAATCACAAGCATTCTTATACACCAGTAACAGACAAACAGAGAGCCAAATCATGAATGAACTTCCATTCACAATTGCTTCAAAGAGAATAAAATACCTAGGAATTCAACTTACAAGGGATGTAAAGGACCTCTTCAAGGAGAACTACAAACCACTGCTCAGTGAAATAAAAGAGGACACAAACAAATGGAAGAACATACCATGCTCATGGATAGGAAGAATCAATATTGTGAAAATGGCCATACTGCCCAAGGTAATTTATAGATTCAATGCCATCCCCATTAAGCTACCAATGACTTTCTTCACAGAATTGAAAAAAACTGCTTTAAAGTTCATATGGAACCAAAAAAGAGCCCGCATTGCCAAGACAATCCTAAATCAAAAGAACAAAGCTGGAGGCATCACGCTACCTGACTTCAAACTATACTACAAGGCTACAGTAACCAAAACAGCATGATACTGGTACCAAAACAGATATATAGACCAATGGAACAAAACAGAGTCCTCAGAAATAACACCACACATCTACAGCCATCTGATCTTTGACAAACCTGACAAAAACAAGAAATGGGGAAAGGATTCCCATTTAATAAATGGTGCTGGGAAAATTGGCTAGCCATAAGTAGAAAGCTGAAACTGGATCCTTTCCTTACTCCTTATATGAAAATTAATTCAAGATGGATTAGAGACTTAAATGTTAGACCTAATACCATAAAAACCCTAGAAGAAAATCTAGGTAATACCATTCAGGACATAGGTATGGACAAGGACTTCATGTCTAAAACACCAAAAGCAACGGCAGCAAAAGACAAAATTGACAAATGGGATCTAATTAAACTAAAGTGCTTCTGCACAGCAAAAGAAACTACCATCAGAGTGAACAGGCAACCTACAGAATGGGAGAAAACTTTTGCAATCTGCTCATCTGACAAAGGGCTAATATCCAGAACGTACAAAGAACTCAATCAAATTTACAAGAGAAAAAAAAAAAAAACCAACCCCATCAAAAAGTGGGTAAAGGAAATGTCTCAAAAGAAGACATTCATACAGCCAACAGACACATGAAAAAATGATCATCATCACTGGCCATCAGAGAAATGCAAATCAAAACCACAATGAGATACTATCTCAAACCAGTTAGAATGGCAATCATTAAAAAGTCAGGAAACAACAGGTGCTGGAGAGGATGTGGGGAAATAGGAACACTTTTACACTGTTGGTGGGATTGTAAACTAGTTCAACCATTATGGAAAACAGTATGGCGATTCCTCAAGGATCTAGAACTAGAAGTACCATATGATCGAGCCATCCCATTACTGGGGATATACCCAAAGGATTATAAATCATGCTGCTATAAAGACACATGCACACGTATGTTTATTGTGGCACTATTCACAATAGCAAAGACTTGGAATCAACCCAAATGTCCATCAGTGACAGACTGGATTAAGAAAATGTGGCACATATACACCATGGAATACTATGCAGCCATAAAAAAGGATGAGTTCGTGTCCTTTGTAGGGATATGGATGCAGCTGGAAACCATCATTCTCAGCAAACTATCACAAGAACAGAAAACCAAACACCGCATGTTCTCACTCATAGGTGGGAACTGAACAATGAGATCACTTGGACTTGGGAAGGGGAACATCACACACCGGGGCCTATCATGGGGAAGGGGGAGGGGGGAGGGATTGCATTGGGAGTTATACCTGATGTAAATGATGAGTTGATGGGTGCTGAAGACTTGATGGGTGCAGCACACCAACATGGCACAAGTACACATATGTAACAAACCTGCACATTATGCACATGTACCCTAGAACTTAAAGTATAATAATAATAATAATAATAATAATAATAATAATAATAGTAAAATAAAAAATATAAAAATAGAAAAGAAGAAACAGTGAAAGATAGGTTCAGGGCAAAGTCATAGTCACGGCAAATGTGCTAGACATCTACCTCTGTGTGGTCCGTTGCAGTTTAAAGAAGCTCTCTCATGAGTAACCACCTGTTTGAAAATAGAATTGCAGATGCTTTGTTTGAAAACAGAGTTGCAGATGCTTATGATTATAGTTAGGGCATGTGTGAGAAATCCCTTTCCTAAAAAATTGAGCTACATATCAACTTAGGATGAAGTGACAATAGAAGCTAATTAGGAGGAAAAGATCTTTCTGAGTGTTATCTAAACTATTTATTTGTGAATCCAAAAATCTCAGTGTTTATGTCTAAGAATTTTACTGTAGAACTTNGCCACAGTCTTCAATGCGCTCCGAAATATCAGTTTTTCGGTTTTACAGGAACAGTGTTCAAACACTGCCTTATGAGAAAAGAGGTATAACTCCCTGAGTGGAATGCACACATCACAAAGCAGTTTCTCAGAAAGCTTCTTTCCAGTATTTATCTGAAGATATTTCCTTTTTCCCCATAGGCCTGAATGTACTCCCGAATATCCCTTCGTGGATCAATCCATGATGGAATTTCCAAACTGCATAATATAAAGAAAGTTTTTTCTATGTGAGATGAATAAACGTAGCAAAAAGCCGTCTCACAGAAAGCTTCTTTCCGGCATTTTTCTGAAGTTATCTGCTTTTTCACCATACTCCTGAATGTGGTACCGAATATCCCTTTGCGGATCCCTTTATGACAGAGCTTCCAAGCTGCGTAATGTAAAGAAAGCTTTATCTATGTGAGATGAATACACATATCACAGAACAGTTTCACAGAAAGGGTTTCCCCAATGTTGTATGAGAAGGGAGGTATAACACTGTGAGTGGAATCACACGTCACAAAGCAGTTCCTCGGAAAGTTTCTCTCCAGTTTCTATCTGAACATATTTCCTTTTTCACCGTAAGCCTCAAAACGCTCCCAAATATCCTTTTGCAAGCTAAATGTAAACAGTGTTAGAAAGCTACTCAATGAAAAGAGTAGCATAACTGAGCGAGAGGAATTCACACGACATATAACAGTTTCACAGAAAGTGTCCTTCTTGTTTTTATCTGAGGATATTTCTTTCTCCATATTTTAAAGAGCGTTCCCAAATGTCCTTTCTCAGGTTCCACAGGAACAGTGATTTCAAACTGCTCAAACAAAAGAATGATTTAAGTATATGAGATGAATACACACATCACAAAGCAGTTCCTCAGAAAGTTAATCTGCAGTTTTCAACGGAAGACATTTCCTTGCTCAGCACAGGCCTCTGGGAGCCACTTAATATCCCTTCGCAGATTCCTCAAAGATAGAGTTTCCAAACTGGGCAACGTAGAGTAAGCTTTATCTCTGTGAAATGAATACACATGTCAGAGAGCAGTTTCGGGGAACGCTTCTTCCTGGGTTTTATTGGAGGATATTTCACTTTTTGCCATAGTCGTCAATGCGCTCCGAAATATCACTTTTTCGGTTTTACAGGAAGAGTGTTCAAACACTGCCTCATGTGATAAGAGGTAAAATTCCCTGAGTGGAATGCACACATCGCAAAGCAGTTTCTCAGAAACATTCTCTCCAGTTTTCATCTGAAGATATATCCTTTTTCACCATAGGCCTGAATGTGCTCCCAAATGTCCCTTCGTGGATTCATCCGTGATGGAGTTTCCAAACTGCATAATATTAAGAAAGTTTTATCTATGTGAGATCAATAAACATATCTATCACAAAGCATTTTCACAGAAAGCTTCTTTCCATTTTTTGTCTGAGGATATTTCCTTTTTCACCATTGTCCTCCATATACTCTCTAATGTTCCATGGTAAGTTATTCTTTAAAAGGGATTCCCCAATCTTTTATGAGAAGAAAGGTGTAACTCTGTAAGTGCAATGCACACATCTCAAAGCAGCTCCTCGGAAAGTTTCTCTCCAGTTTCTATCTGAAGATATTGCCGTTTTCACCATAATCCTCAAAGCGCTCCCGAATATCCCTTCGCAGACTAAACAAAAACAGTGTTAGAATACTGCTCATTGAAAAGAGAAGCTGAACTGTTGGAGTGGAATTCACGTGACACGGGGCAGTTTCACAGAAAGCTTCCTTCAGGTTTCTGTCTGAGGGTATTTCTTTTTCTGCATATTCAAAGAGCGTTCCCAAATGTCCTTTCTCAGGTTCCACAGAAACAGTGATTTCAAACTGCTCAATCCAATGAATGATTTAACTCTACAGGAATAATACGCACATCACAAAGCAGTTGATCAGAAAGCTTCTATCCAGTTTTCAACGGAAGTCATTTCCTTGTTCACCACAGGCCTCTGGGCACCACTTAATATCCCTTCACAGATTCCTCAAAGACAGAGTTTCCAAACTGGGCAATGTAGGGTAAGTTTTAGCTCTGTGAAATGAATGCACATATCAGAGAGCAGTTTCCTGGAATGCTTGTTTCTGGGTTTTATTTCAGGATATATCACTTTTTGCCATAGTTTTCAATGTGCTCCAAAATATCTCATTTTCGGTTTTATAGGAAGAGTGATCAAATACTGCCTTATGAGAAAAGAGGTATAACTCCGAGTGGAATGCACACATCACTAGCAGTTTATCAGAAAGGTTCTCTCGAGTTTTTATCTGAAGATATTTCCTTTTTCACCAAAGGCCTGAATGTGATCCTAATATCCCTTTGCAGATCCGTCCATGATGGAGTTTCCAAGCTGCGTAATGCAAAGAAAGCTTTATCTATGTGAGATGAATAAACACAGCAAAAACCAGATTCACAAAAAGCTTCTTTCCAGATTTTATCTGAAGATATTTCCTTTTTCACCATAAGCCTCAAAGCACTCCTGAATATCGCTTCGCATGCTAAACATAAACAGTGTTAGAAAACTGCTCAATGAAAAGAGAAGCTTAACTGCGTGAGAGGAATTCAAACGACACATAGCAGTTTCACAGAATGCTTCCTTCAGGTTTCTGTCTGAGGATATTTCTTTCTCCATAATCTAAAGGGTGTTCCCAAATGTCCTTCGTCAGATTCCACAAACGGAGTGATTTCAAACTGCTCAATCCAAGGAATGTTTTAACTCTATGAGATGAATACACACGTCACAAAGCAGTTCCTCAGAAAGCTTCTCTCCAATTTTCATTGGAAGACATTTCCTTGCTCACCACCGGCCTCTGGGCACCACTTAATATCCCTTTGCAGATTCCTCAAAGACAGAGTTTTCAAACTGGGCAATGTGGAGTAAGTTTTATGTCTGTGAAATTAATGCACATATCAGAGAGCAGTTTCCCGGAAGGCTTCTTTCTGGGTTTTATTTGAGGATATTTCACTTTTTGCCATAGTATTCAATGCGCTCTGAAATATCACCTTTTCGGTTTTACAGGAGCAGTGTTCAAACACACCTTAAGAGAAAATAGGCATAACTTCCTGAGTGGAAAGCATACATCACAAAGCAATTTCTCAGAAAGCTTCTCTCCGGTTTTTATCTGAATATATTTCCTTTTTCACCATAGTCCTGAATGTGCTCCTGAATATCCCTTTGCAGATCCATCTATGATGGAGTTTCCAAGCCACGTATTGAAAGAAAGCTTTATCTATGTGAGATGAACAAACAGAGCAAAAAGCAGATTCACAGAAAGCTCCTTTCCAGTTTTCATCTGAAGATGTTTCCTTTTTCACCATAGTCCTGAATGTGATCCCAAATGTCCCTTCGAGGATCCGTCCATGACAGAGTTTCCAAGCTGCGTAATGTAAAGAAAGCTTTATCTATGTGAGATGAATACACATAGCACAGAGCAGTTTCACAGAAAGCTTCTTTCTAGTTTTTGTCTGAGGCTATTTCCCTTTTCACCATAAGCGTCAATATGCTCCCGAAAATCCATTGGTACCTTTTTCTCCAAAAGTGTCTCCCTGATACTGTATGAGAAGAGAGGTATAACACTGTGAGTGGAATGCACACGTCACAACAGTTCCTCTGAAAGCTTCTTTCCAGTTTCTATCTGCTCGTATTTCCTTTTTCACCGTAAGCCTCACAGCGCTCCCAAATATCCCTTGGCATGCTAAACACAAACAGTGTTAGAAAACTGCTCAATGGAAAGAGAAGCTTAACAGAGTGAGAGGAATTCACACGATACATAGCAGTTTCACTGAAAGTTTCTTTCTGGTTTTATAGGAGGATATTTCTTTCTCCATATTCTAAAGAGCATTCCCAAATATCCTTTCTCAGATTCTGCAGAAACAGTGATTTCAAACCGCTCAATCCAAAGAATGGTTTAACCCTATGAGATGAATAGACACATCACAAAGCAGTTGCTCAGAAAGCTTCTTTCCAGTTTTCATTGGAACACATGTCTTTGCTCACCACAGGCATGTGGTGAGCAAATATCCCTTCACAGATTCCTAAAAGACAGAGTTTCCAAACTGGGCAATGTAGAGTAATCTTTAGTTCTGTGAAATGAATGCACATATCAGAGAGCAGTTTCTTGGAATGCTTCTTTCTGATTTTATCTGAGGATATTTCACTATTCGCGTAGTCTTGAATGCGCTCCAAAATATCATTTTATCGTTTTACAGGAACAGTGTACAAACACTGCCTTATGAGAAAAGAGGTAAAACTCCCTGAGTGGAATGCACACATCACAAAGCAGTTTCTCAGAAATCTTCTCTCCACTTTTTATCTGAAGAGATTTCCTTTTTCACCATAGGCCTGAAGGTGTTCCCAAATATCTCTTCGCGGATCCAACCATGACGGAGTTTCCTACCTGCATAATGTAAAGAAAGCTTTATCCATGTGAGATGAATACACGTAGCACAGAGCAGTTTCACAGAAAGCTTCTTCCCAGTTTTTGTCTGAGGCTATTTCTGTTCTCACCATAGGCATCAATATGCTCCCGAATATACCTTGGTATCTTTTTCTCCAAAAGGGTTTTCCCAATGCTGTATGAGAAGAGAGGTATAACACTGTGAGTGGAATGCACATGTCACAAAGCAGTTCCTCAGAACGCTTCTCTCCAATTTCTATCTGAACATACTTTCTTTTTCACCGTAAGCCTCAAAGCACTCCTGAATAACCCTTCGCACGCTAAACACAAACAGTGCTAGTAAACTGCTCAATGAAAAGAAAAGCCTAACTGAACGAGACGAAGTCACACGACATATAGCAGTTTCACAGAAAGCTTCCTTCTGATTTTTATCTGAGGATATTTATTTCTCGATATTCTAAAGAGCGTTCCCAAATGTCCTTCCTCAGATTCCACAGAAACAGTGATTTCAAACTGCTCAATCCAAAGACTGGTTTAATTCTATGAGATGAATACACACATCACAAAGCATATGCTCAGAAAGCTTCTCTCCAGTTTTCAATGGAAGATATTTCCTTGCTCACCACAGGCCTCCGGGCGCCACTTAATATCTCTTCGCACATTCCTCAAAGACAGAGTTTCCAAACAGGGTAATGTAGGCTAAGCTTTACCTCTGTGAAATTAATGCACATATCAGAGAGCAGTTTCTTAGAACACTTCTTTCTGGGTGTTATTTGATATTTCACTTTTCTCCATAGTTTTCAATGCGCTTCGAAATATCACTTTTTCGTGTTTAAAGGAAGAGTGTTCAAACACTACCTGATGAGAAAAGAGGTATAACTCCCTGAGTGGAATGCACACATCACAAAGCAGTTTCTCAGAGAGCTTCTTTCCAGTTTTTAACTGAAGATATTTCCTCTTTCACCATAGTACTGAATGTGCTCCCAAATGTCCCTTTGCAGATCCGTCCATGATGGATTTTCTAGGCTGTGTAATGTAAAGAAAGCTTTATCTATGTGAGATGAATAAACATAGCAAAAAGCAGATTCATATAAAGCTTCTTTCCAGTTTTTATCTGAAGATATTTCCTTTTTCACCATAGTCCTGAATGTGCTCCCGAATGTCCTTTCATGGATACATTCATGACAGCTTGTCCAAGGTGTGAAATGTAAAGAAAGCTTTATCTATGTGAGATGTATAAATATATCTATCACAAAGCCATTTCAAAGAAAGCTTCTTTTCAGTTTCTGTCTGAGAATATTTCCTTTTTCACTATAGCCATCCATATACTCTCGAATGTCCCTTGGTAACTTTTTCTCCAAAAGAGTTTCCCCAATCCTCTATGAGAAGAAAGGTATAACTCTGTGAGTGGAATGCACATGTCACAAACCAGCTCCTCGGAAAGCTTCTCTCCAGTTTCTATCTGAGCACATTTCCTTTTTCACCATAAGACTGAAAGCACTCCCGAATATCCCATTGCAGACTAAACACAGTGTTAGAATACTGCTCAATGAAAAGAGAAGCTGAACTGTGTGAGTGGAATTAACACGACACAGAGCAGTTTCACAGAAAACTTCCTTCTGGTTTTTACCTGAAGGTATTTCTTTTTCAGCATATTCGAAAGACCGTTCCCAAATGTCCTTGCTTAGGTTCGACAGAAACTGTTATTTCCAACTACTCGATTCAAAGAATGATTTGACTCTACGAGATGGATACACACATTACAATGCAGTTGCTCAGAAATCTTCTCTCCAGTTTTCAATGGAAGATATTGTCTTGCTCTAAACAGGCCTGTGGGCACCACTTAATGTCCCTTCGCAGATTCCTCAGAGACAGAGTTTCCAAATTTGACAATGTGGAGTAAGCTTTAACTATGTGAAATGAATGCACATATCAGAGAAAAGTTTCTTGGAACTCTTCTTTCCAGGTTTTATTTGAGGATATTTCACTTTTCACCATAGTCTCCAATGCACTCCGAAATATAACTTTTTGGGTTTTACAGTAAAAGTGTTCAAACACTACCTGATGAGAAAAGAGGAATAACTCCCTGAGTGGAATGCACACATCACAAAGCAGTTTCTCAGAAAGGTTCTCTCCAGTTTTTTATCTGAAGATATTTCCATTTTCTCCATAGTCCTGAATGTGCTCCCGAATGTCCCTTCGTGAATCCCTCCATAACGGAGTTTCCAAGCTGCATAATGTAAAGAAAATTTTATCTATGTGAGATGAATAAACATAGCAAAAAGCAGATTCACAGAATGCTTCTTTCCAGCTTTTACCTCAAGATATTTCCTTTTTCACCATAGTCCTGAATGTAATCCCGAATGTCCCTTCGCAGATCCGTCCATGACAGAGTTTCCAAGCTGCGTATTATAAAGAAAGCTTTATCTATGTGAGATGAATACACATAGCACAGAGCCATTTCACAGAAAGCTTCTTTTCAGTTTTTTTCCTGAGGCTATTTCCCTTTTCACCATAAGCATCAATATGCTCCCAGATACCTCTTGGTACCTTTTCCTCCAAAAGGGTTTCCCCAGTGCTGTATGACAAGAGAGGTATAACACTATGAGTTGAATGCACACGTCACAAAGCAGTTTCTTGGAAAGTTTCTCTCCACTTTCTATCTGAACATATTTCTTTTTTGACCGTGAGCTTCAAAGTGCTCCCGAATATCCCTTTGCACGCTAAACATAAACAGTGTTAGAAAACCGCTCAATGACAAGAGAAGCTTAACTGAGTGAGAGGAATTCACACGACACATAGCAGTTTCACAGAAAGCTTCCTTCTGGTTTTTGTCTGAGGATATTTCTTTTTCCATATTCTAAAGAGCGTTCCCAAATGTCCTTCCTCAGATTCCACAGAAGCAGTGATTTCAAACTGGTGAATCCAAAGAATGGTTTAACTCTTTGAGATGAATACACACATCACAAAGCAGTTGCTCTGAAAGCTTCTATTCAGTTTTCATCGGAAGTCATTTCCTTGCTCACCACAGGCCTCCGGGCACCACTTAATACCCCTTCACAGATTCCTCAAGGACAGAGTTTCCAAAACTGGGCAATGTAGAGTAAGCTTTAACTCAGTGGAATGAATGCACATATCAGAGATCAGTTTCTTGGAATGTTTCTTTCTGTGTTTTATTTGAGGATATTTCACTTTTCACCCTCGTCTACAATGAGCACCGAAATATCACTTTTTCGGTTTTACAGGAACAGTGTTCACACACTGCCTTATGAGAAAAGAGGTATAACTCCCTGAGTGGAATGCACACATCAAAAAGTAGTTTTTGAGAAATCTTCTCTCCAGTTTTTATCTGAAGATATTTCCTTTTACACCATAAGCCTGCATGTGCTCCAGAGTGTCCCTTCATGGATTCGTCCATGGCAGAGTTTCTAAAATGCGTAATATAAAGAAAGTTTTTTCCTATATGAGATGAATAAACATAGCAAAAAGGAGATTCACAGAAATTTTCTTTCCAGTTTTTATCTGAAGATATTTCCTTTTTCACAATAGTCCTGAATGTGCTCCCGAATATCCCTTTACGGATCCATCCATGACAGAGTTTCCAACCTGTGTAATGTAGAGAATGTTTTATCTATGTGAGATGAATACACATATCACAGAACAGTTTCACGGAAAGGGTTTCCCGATGCCATAAGAGAAGGAAGGCATAACACTGTGAGTGGAATGCACACATCACAAAGCAGTTCCTCGGAAAGCTTATCTCCAGTTTCTATCTGAACATATTTCCTTTCTCACCATAAGCCTCAAAGTGCTCCTGAATATCCCTTCCTACACTAAACACAAACAGTGTTAGAAAACTGCTCAATGAAAAGAGGAGCTTAACTGAGCGAGAGGAATTCACATGACACATAGCAGTTTCACAGAATCCTTCCTTCTGTTTTATATCTGAGGATATTTGTTCTCTATATTCTAAGGATCATTCCCAAATGTACCTCTTCAGATTACACAGAAGCAGTGATGTCAAACTGCTCAATCCAAAGAATCATTTAATTCTATGAGATGAATACACACAGCACAAAGCAGTTGCTCAGAAAGTTTTTCTCCAGTTTTCATTGGAAGACGTGTCATTGCTACCCACAGGACTCCGGTTGCCACTTAATATCCCTTCATGGATTCCTCAATGACAGAGTTTAGTAACTGGGCATTGTAGAGTAAGATTTAACTCTGTGAAATGAATGCACATATCAGAGAGCAGTTTCCTGGAACGCTTCTTTCTGGGTGTTATTTGAGGATATTTCACTTTTCTCCATAGTCTTCAATGTGCTCCGAAGTATCACTTTTTCGGTTGTACAAGAACAGTGTTCAAACACTGCCTTATGATAAAAGAGGTATAACTCCCTGATTGGAATGCACACATAACAAAGCAGTTTCTCAGAAAGCTTCTCTCCAGTTTTTACCTGAAGTTATTTCATTTTTCACCATAGTCCTGAATGTGATCCCGAATGTCCCTTCGCCGATCCATCCATGAAAGAGTTTCCAAGCTGGGTAATGTAAAGAAAGCTTTATCTATGTGAGATGAATACACATATCACAGAGCAGTTTCATAGAAAGCTTCTTTCCAGTTTTTGTCTGAGGCTATTTCCCTTTTCACCATAGGCGACAATATGCTCCCAAATATACCTTGGTACCTTTTTCTCCAAAAGGGTTTCTCCGATGCTGTATGAGAAGAGAGGTATAGCATTGTGACTGGAATGTACACGTCACAAAGCACTTCCTTGGAAAGCTTCTCTCCAGTTTCTCTCTGAACATATTTCCTCTTTAACCATAAGCCTCAAAGCACTCCCGAATATCCCTTTGTACCGTAAACATAAACAGTGTTAGGAAACCGCTCAAGGAAAAGAGAAGCTTAACTGAGTGAGAGGAATTCACATGACACATAGCAGTTTCACTGAAAGCTTCCTTCTGGTTTTTATCTGAGGATATTTATTTCTCCATATTCTAAAGAGCGTTCCCAAATGTCCTTCCTCAGATTCCACAGAAACAGTGTCTCCAAACTGCTCAATCCAAAGAATGATTTAACACTATGAGATGAATACACACATCACAAAGCAGTTTCTCAGAAAGCTTCTCTCCACTTTTTATCTGAAGAGATTTGCTTTTTCACGATAGGCCTGAATGTGATCCCGAATATCCCACCGTGGATCCATCCATGACAAAGTTTCCAAGCTGCATAATTTAAATAAAGCTTTATCTATGTGAGATGAATAAACATAGCAAAAAGCAGATTCACAGAAAGCTTCTTTCCAGTTTTTATCTGAAGATATTTCCTTTTTCACCCTAGTCCTGAACATGCTCCCGAATGTCCCTTCACGGATCCGTCCATGACAGAGTTTCCAAGCTGCCTAATGTAAACAAAGCTTTATCTACATGAGATGAACAAACATAGCAGAAAGTAGATTCACAGAAAACTTCTTTCCAGTTTTTGTCTGAGGCTATTTCCCTTTTCACCATAGGCGTCGATATGCTCCCAGATATCCCTTGTCTGTTAGACCCCTTTCAAAGTGCGGATTCATTTCACAGAGATAAAATTTTCTTTAGATTAATAAGGCTGAAAACACTTTTTAGGAAAATCTCTTAAGGTATATTTCAAATCCTTTCGGAGCCTATAGTGAAAAGCTGTGTATCCCCAGATAAAAATTAGAAAGAAGCTATCTCTGAAACCACTCTGCAATGTGTGGATTCATCTTAGCAGGTTGGAAACATTTTGTAGAAACTATGATGGGATATTTTGGAGTCCATAGAGGCCAAAGGGGGGGAAAAAAAAAACCAAACAAAGAAGAAAACAAGAAAGAAGCTATGTGTTAAGCCTCTTTCCAATGTGTGCATTTATCTCACAGAATGAACTCAACATTTCTTTTGATTAAGCAGGTAGAAGACACTCTTTTTGTAGAATCTGTGAAGGTATGATTGGGAGCACAATGAGGTCAATAGTGAAAAATTGAATAGCACAGGTAAAACTAGAAATAATCTTATCTTTGAAACTGCTTTGCAATATGTGGATTCACCATCACAGAATTAAACCTTTATTATAATTCAGCAGAAAGGAGACACTGTTTCCGTAAAAAGTACAAAGAGATATTTGGGAGCCCTATAGTGGAAAACTGAATAGCCACAGATTAAAAAGTAGAACGAGGCAGAAGTTATCTGTGAAATGGATTTGTGATATGTGTCTTCATGTCACTGAGGCGAATCCTTCTTTGGATTCAGCAGGCTTCGAACACTTTTTGTACAATCCACAAAATTATAAGGAAGTCCTTTGAGGCCCGCAGTGAAAAACTTAATATCTCCGGATTAAAAAGTGGAAATAGGCCAGGCGCAGTGGCTCAAGCCTGTAATCCCAGCACTTTGGGAGACTGAGACGGGCGCATCACGAGGTCAGGAGATCGAGACCATCTTGGCTAACACGGTGAAACCCTGTCTCTACTAAAAAATACAAAAAACTAGCTGGGCGAGGTGGCGGGTGCCTATAGTCCCAGCTACACGGGAGGCTGAGGCAGGAGAATGGCATAAACCTGGGAGGCAGAGCTTGCGGTGAGGTGAGATCTGGCCACTGCACTCCAGCCCAGGTGACAGAGCAAGACTCTGTCTCAAAGTAAAACTGGAAATAATCTAGGAAACTGCTTTGCAATTTTAAAATTTATCTCAGTTCCACATTTCTTTTGATCCAGCATGCTGAAAACACTTTTTTTGTAGAATCTAATGAAGAATTTTTGGGAACATATTTTGTCTCCTAAATAATGATTTTCCCAGGAATAAACCAGAAAGAAGTTATCTGTGACATGTAGATTCTTCTCAGAAAGCTACACCACCCTTTTGATTAAACATGTTTAAAATACTCTTTTGGTAATATCTGCAAAGGAGCAATTTTAACTGCATTGTTACTTATAGTGGAAAACAGAATATCCCCAGATAAAAATTGGAAAGAAGCTGCTGTGAATAGTGCCGAATAAACATTCATGTGTTTTTGTCTTAATAGCAGAATGATTTATAATGCTTTTGGTATATACCAAGTAATGGGATGGCCGGGTCAAGGGGAATTTCTAATTGTAGATCCTTGAGGGATCACAAAGACTTGGAATCAACCCAAATGTCCATCAGAGACAGACTATTAAGAAAATGTGGCATATGTACACCATGGAATAATCTGCAGACATAAAAATTTATGAGTTTGTGTCCTTTGTAGGGACATGGATGCAGCTGGGAAACAGTATTGTCAGCAAACTACCACAAGAACAGAAAACCAAACGTTTCTTTTGATGCAGCAGTTTGGAAACACTGTTTTTGTATAATCTGTTTAGGAAAATTTGGGAGCCACTTTGTGGACTACGGTGAAAAAGAGAACATCCTCATATGAAAGCTAGAAAGAAGCTATCCGTGAAACATTTTGCAATGTGTGGCTTCATCTTACACAGTTGAAACTTAGTTTTTAATTCTTCCTGTGGGAAACACTCTTTTTGTAGAATCTCCAAAGAGACATTTTGGAGCACCTCGAGGCTTAGAGTGAAAATGGAAAAGGCCCAGATAAAAACTAGGAAGAAGCTATCTGTGAAATTACGTTAAGTCATGTTGATTTATTTCACAGAGTTAAAACTTTCCTTGGATTCAGTGTGTTAGAAACACTTCTTTTTTTGAGTCTGTGAAGGGATATTTGGGAGCCCCTTCAACCATATGGAGGAAAACAGTGTATCCGCAGACAGGAACCACAAAGAAGCTATCTGTGAAACTGTATTACAACATGTTGATTCAGCTCACGGAGTTCAGTCTTCATTTTTATTCAACACTTTGGGAACACCTTTTTTGTAGGATCTGAGAAAAGATATTCAGGAGTTCCCTAGGGCCTGTACTGGAAAATTAAATATCCCCCAATAAAAACTAGAAAGAAACTATCTAGAAGGCTGCGCTGCTGTTATTCGCTTCATGTCACAGGGTAAAATCCTTCTTTTGGTTCAGCAAGTAGGCAACACTCTTTTTCTAGAATCTGCAAAAAACACTTTAGAACCCATTGAGACCTATAGAGAAAATTCGAATATCCTCACATTAAAAACTAAAAAGACTCTACCTTTGAAACCATTTTCAAAGGTGAGGATTCTTCTCACAGAGTTAAACAGTTTTTTTTATTATTATTATTATCAGGTTTGGAGTACCGTTTTGGAGACCCTACGAAGACATAATTTCGAGTCCGTTGAGGCCTATACTGAAAATATTTTATCCCAAGATAAAACCAGAAAGAAGCTATCTGTGAAACTGAAACTCCTTTGCAATTTGTCGGTTATTCACACAGTTAACCTCACAGAGTTTAACTTTTCTTTTGATTCAGCAGGCTGAAAACCCTCTTTTTATTGAAGCTGTGAAGTGATATTTTGCAGTGAATTGGCATCTATAGTGAAGAATATAGTATCCACAGATAAGAACTACAAACAAGCTCTTTGAGAAAATATTTATGATGTCTGTATTCATCTCCCAGTGATAAACCTTTCTCCTTTTTTTCAGCAGGTTGGAAACACTCATTTTGGAGAATCTGTGAGGGGATATTTTGAGAATCTGTGAGGGGACATTTTGAAGCCCTTTGATGCCTATAGTGCAAAAACAAATATCCCAGATGAAAGTAGGGGATATTTGTTGTCGAAGAATATTTGGTAACCCACTGACCTAGTCAAAAACAGAATATCATGAAAAACTGGAAGGAAGCTATCTGTGAAACTGCTTTATGATATGTCCATTCATCTCAATCTATTCTTTTGATTCAGCATGTTGGAAACAACCTTTTTAAACTATCTGCAAAGAAATATTTCTTAAGAAAAATTTACCTCTATGAGATAAAGCCACTCATTGGAAAGAAGTTTCACCAGTAATTTCTTTATCGTTTTTATCTTGGGACTTCAATTTTTCCCAAAGTCCTAACAGGGCTCTCAAATGTCCCTTCAAAGATTCTACAATAAGTGTGTTTCCAACCTGTTGAATTAAAAGAAAAGTTTTACTCAGTGAAATCAATCCACACATCACAAAGCATTTCACTGGTGGCTTCTTTCTAGTTTTTATCAGGGCACATTTTTTCACCATAGGCTACAAGGGACTCTAGTATGTCTTTCACAGATTCTACAGAAACAGTGTTTCCAGTCTGCTGAATCAAAAAATAATTTTACCTCTGTGAGATGAATGCACATAAAACAAAGCAGTTTCACAGACAGTTCCTCTTTATTTTTTATCTGGAAATATTTTGTTTTGCACCATAGACCTCTAGCGGCTCCCACATATCCTTTAGCAGGTACGACAAAGGAGTGTTTCCAAGCTAATTAATCAAAAGAAAGGTTTAACTCTGTGAGATGATTCCACACATCACAACTTGCTTTCACAGACAACTTCTCTCTAGAATTTATATATGCATATTCTGTTTTTCACTGTAAGCAACAATGGGATCCCAAATGTCCCTTGTTAGTTTCTAAGAAAAGTGTTTATAACCTGCTGAATAAAAGAAAGCATTAACTCTGTGGGATGAATCCACAAATTTCACAGTGGTTTCACACTTCCTTCTATTTTTTATCCAAGGATATTCAGTTTGTCACTCTAGGCCCCAATGGACTTCAAATGGTCCCTTCCCAGATCTAAAATAAATGTTTTTTGCAAACTGCTGAATCAGAAGTTTACTTTTGTTAGATATATCCATGCATCAAAAAGCAGTTTCTTGTTTTAACCTGGAGATATGAATATTATCACTAAAGGCCAAAGTGGGTTCCAAAATTTCCCATTGCAGACACTACAAAAAGAATGTTTCCAACATTCTGAATAAAAAGAAAGGTTTAACTCTGTAAGATGAATCCACATATCACAAAGCTGTTTCACTGATAGATTCTTCCTAGTTTTTATCTGGTGCTATTACATTGTTCACTGTATTCTTCAAAGGGCTTCCAAATTTCCTTTCACAAATTATACAAAAATGGTATTGCACCCTGCTAAATGAAAAGAAAGTTTTACTTTTGTTAGATGAAGCCACACAGACCCAAGAGCTTACCCAGCTAGCTTCTTTCTAGTTTTTATCCATGCATATTCTGTTCTTTTGATAGGGCTCAATGGGCTCCCAAATTTCCCTTCACAGAGTGTACCAAAAGAGTGCATCCAATCTGTTGAATGAAAATAAATGTTTCACTGTGTAACAGAAACCCACACATCACAAAGCAGTTTCACAGATAGCTTTTATGTGGTTTTCATCAAGAGATTTTCAGTTTTCTCTTAGAAATCTCAATGGGCTCTAAAATGTCCCCTCACATATGCTACAAAAACAGTTTTTTCATTTTCTGAATCAAAAGAGAGTTTGCACTAAGTGAATTGAATTCAGATATAACTACGCTGTTTCATACATAGATTCTCTGTGGCTTTTGCATGGAATATTTTGTTTTTCACTATAGGCTTCAACTGGCATCCATATGTCCCTACACAGACTCATAAAAAACAGTGTTTCCTATCTGCTGAATAAAAATTTACTCTGTGAGTTGAATACATATATCAAAAAGCAGTTTCACAGCTAGTTTCTTCCTTGTTTTATCTGGGGATATTTACATTATCATCATAAGTTCTCCAAAGGTCTCTTTGCAGTTTCTCCAAAGGATTGTTACAACTTACCCAAACATCACAAAGCAGTTTCACAGATATGCTTTTTCTAGTTTTTTTTTTTTTTTTTTTTTTTCTGTGAATATTTAGTTTTTCACTATAGGCCTGAATGGACTCCCGTATGTCCCATCGTGGATCCTGCAAAAAGACAGCTTCTGCGCTGCTGAATGAAAGGAAAAGATATCTTTTTGAGATAAATCCACTTATTGCAAATTGATATAACATTTTCCTTCTTTCTAGACTGAATCAAGGGATAGTCAGTTTTTCCCTATAGGTCTTAACGGTCTTATAGTGTCTCAAACCTGCTCCTTTGCAGATTCTACAAAAAGTGTGTCTCCAACCAACTGACTGAAAAGAAAGGTTTAAATCTTTGAGATGAATCCACAAATAGCAAAGCAGTTTCACAGATAGCTTCTTTCTATTTTTTATTTGCGTACATTATTTTTCACTATAGGCTGATATGGGCACCCAAATATAACTTCAGAGATTCTACAAAAAGCGTATGTCCAACCTGGTGAGTCAAAAAACTTTGATTCTGTGAAATAAATCGACACATTGCAAACAATTTCACAGATACTTTCTTTGTAGTTTTTAACTGGGGATATTCCTTTTTTTCCCTATGTGCTACAATTGGCTCTAAGTGTCCTTTCACAGATTCTATAAAAAGAGTCTTTCTAACATGCTGAATTAAAAGAAACATTTAGCACTGTGAGATGGATTCACTCATCTCAAAGCAGTTTCACAGATCGGTTCTTTTTGGTTTTTATCTGAGGCTGCATTGTTTTTCACTTTAGGCCTCAATGGCTTTCACTATGTCCTTTTGCAGATATTACAAGAGAGTGTTTCCAACCAAATAAATCAAGAAAAACCTTTAACCTGGTGAGATGAATTCATATATACCAAAGTGGTTCCACAGACAGCTTCTTTCTGGTTTTTACTTACGGATACTTTGTTTTCCACTGCAGGCCTAAAGAGCCTCCAAAACGGCCCCTTGCAGATTCTGAAAAAGAGCGTTACCAACCTGTTGAATCAAAAGAAATGTTTAACTCTGTGATATGAAAGCACGTATCACAAAGCAAATTCACAGATATTTATTTCAAGATTTTAACTGGACATACTTTTTTTGCGTATAATCTTCAATGTGTTCACAAATTTCATTTCACAAGTTCCAAAAAAGGATTTCCCAAAGTACTGAATCAAAATTAAATTTTCACTCTGTGAGATGAATCCACACATTGCAAAGCAGTTTTGCCAATAGCTTCTTTGTAGTTTTCATCTGTGGATAGACGGTTTTTATCCTGTAGGTTTCAATGGTCTCAGAAATGTCCAGGGTCGATTAAAGAAATAATTCCTTTCCACCCAGCTGAGTCAAATGAAGTTAAACTCTGGGAGATGAAGCCACACATTGGAAAGTGATTTCACAGTTTCTTTCTAGTTTTTATCCGAGGATATTCGGTTTTTTCACTATAGGTTTCAAAGGCCTCTCTAGTGTCTCTTAAATGATTTTTCCAAAAAAATAGAGCCTTTCCAATCACTTGAATTAAAAAAAAAATTATCTGTACAAGATGAATCCAGACATCACAAAGTGGCTTAACACAAAGTTTTTTCTAGTTTTTGCTTGACGGTGTTCCCTTTGTCGCCATAGGCTTCAATGAGTTCCAAAATATCCCATCTCAGATTCCACAAAGAGAAAGGTTTATCTCCATTAGTGAATAATCAAATCCTAAAGCAGTTTCTCAGAAGGCTTCTGTCCAGTTTCTATCTGAGGATATAAGCTTTTTAACTGTAGGCCTCAATGCTCTTCCGAATATCCCATTGCAAACTCAAAGAAAACAATGTTAGCAAAGTGTTCAATGAAAAACAAGGGGTAATTCTGTGAGATGAATTCAACCACAAAAAGCAGTTTCTCAGAAAGCTTCTTTCAAGTGTTTATGTGAGGGTAAAATCCTTGTGGCCATAGGCTTCATTGCATTCCAAAATACCCATTCTCAGATTCCAGAAAACATTGATACCAATCTGCACCCACAAGAGAACGGTTTACCTCTATGAGACGAATGCACACATCACAAAAAAGTTTCTCAGAAAGATTTTTTCCAGTTTTCATGTGATGATACTTCGTTTTTTACCATAGGCATCAAAGTGTTCCCGAATATACCAATGCATAATTCACGTAAAGTGTGTTACCAAACTCTACGAGACGAATTCACACATCACAAAGCCTTTTCTCAGAAAGCTTCTTTCTAGTTATATTCTGAAGGTATTTAATTTGTGACCTTCGGCTTCAAGGCCATCCAAAATATTCCTTCTCAGATTCCACAAAACCGTTTTTACAAACAGCTCCATGAAAATTTTGGTGTACTCCGGGAGATGGACTCACACTTCAGAAAGCAGTTTGTCAGAAACCTTTCCAGTTTTCATCTGGGGATGTTTCTTTATTCACCTTAGGCCTCAAGGCGCTCAGAATTATCACATTGCATATCCCAAGAAAACTGAGTAAGAAAACAACTCAATGAAAACAAAAGAGTAACTCTGTGAGATGAATTAACACATCACACAGCAATTTCTCAAAGGGCTTCTTTCTAGTTTTTATATTGGGATATTTCCTTTTCACCGTCAGCTTCATGGCCATCCAATATATCCCTTTTCCGATTTCTACAACACATTGCTAACAAATTGTAATGTAAGAATAGTGTAACTGTGTGAGATGAATTCACGCATCATGAAGCTGTTCCTCAGAGACCTTCTTTCTAGTTGTGTTCTGAGGATACTTCCTTTGTCACCACAGGCTTCAAGGCGATCAAAAATATCCCTTCCCAGATTATACAAAAAGAGGACTTACAAACTTCTCCATGAAAAGAATATTGTATGTCTGTGAGATGAATTAACACATCACAAAGTAGTTTCTCACAGAGCTTCTTCCTAGTTTTTATCTGAGGATATTACCTTTGTCCCCATAGACTTCAAAGCAATCCAATATATCACTTCTCAGTTTCCATAAAAATATTGATGCTAGCTGCTCCCTCAATGGAAATGTTTAACTCTATGGCTGAATGCACACATCACAAAGCAGGCTCTCAGAAGGCTTCTGTGCAGTTTTCATTGGAGGATATTTCCTTTTCCACCATAGGCCTCAGTGCGATCCAGGATCTCCCACTGTAGATTTCACAAAAACAGTGTTATCAAGTTGCTCAATGTAAAGAAAGGGGTTCGTCTGTGAGATGAAATCACACATCACAAACAGATTTCTCACAAAGCTTCTTTCTAGTTGTACTCTGAGGATAATTCCTCCCTCACCATGGGCTTCAAGGCCAACCAAAATATCCCTTCTCAGATGCCAAGACACCAGTCCTAACAAAGGGCTCCATGAAAAGAAAGGTGTAACTCTGTGAAATGATAGGCCCATCACGAAACAGTTTCTCAGGATGCTTCTTTCCAGTTTTCATCTCAGGATATTTCTGTTTTCTCCTTAGGCCTCAATGCCCTTCCGATTATCCCGTTGCAGACTCCACGGAAACAAGGAGAGTACACAGCTCAATATAAAGCAAAGTGTAATTCTGTGAGAGGATTTCACACATCACAAAGCAGTTTCCCACAAAGTTTCTTTCTAGTATTCATCTGAAGATGTTTCATTTTTCACTACAGGCCTCAAAGTGCTCCAGGATATCCCACTTCAGATTCCACGAAAACAGTATTAGAAAACTGCACAAAGAAGAATAGAGGTAACTCTGTGAGATGAAGTGACACAGGACAAAGCAGTTTCTCAGAAAGCTTCTTTCCAGTTTGCATCTGAGGATATTTCGCTTTTCACCTTAGGCCTCAATCTGCTCCTTAATATCCCTTTGCAGATTCCACGAAAACAGTGTCAACAAGCTGGTAAATTAAAGAAAAGTGTATCTCTGTGATACGAATGCACACAACATGAAGCAGATTCTTAGAAAGATTCATTCCAGTTTTCCTAGGATGTTTTGCTTCTCACCATACCCACAAGGCGCTCCTGAATATCCCAAAGCGTGTTCCCCAAAAATAGTGTTAGCAAAGTGGTCAATGGAAAAAGATGAATTCACACATCACAAAGCTGTTTCTGAGAAAGCTTCCTTTTAGCTTTATCTGAAGTTATTCCCTTTGTTGCCATAGCATTCAATGCGTCAAAAATATTTCTTCTTAGATTCCACAAAAATATTGATACCAAACTGCTCTCTCAACTAAAACATTTATCTCTATGAGGTGAATGACCATATCAAAAAGGCACCTCTCATTAGCCTTCTCTCCTATTTTTATCTGAGGATTTTTCCTATTTCACCCTAGGCCTCAATGCACTTTGGAATACCCAATTGCAAACTCCACAAGAAGAGTGTTGGCAAAGTCCTCAATGAATAAAAGGTGTACTTTTTTTTCACACATCACAATAGTAGAGACCGGGTTTCCCCAAGTTTGCCAGGCTGGTTCCAAACCACTGACATCAAGTGATCCATCCTCTTTGGCCTACCAAAATGCTGGGATTACAGGCATGAGCCAGCAGGCTGGCCTGCAGTTATTTTCATCTATGTCTTTTCATTTGTACGTGTTTGAGAGGGAAAATATTTTTAATTATTTTTCTCCCTAGTACTATCTAGCATAGTGATTTACAGAGTAGGCCCAAAATAAATAGATGATGCTACTCAGATTGTAGTTTACAGAAATACAGCTAGCTGCCATAGCTATGAACACACGGGAATAGAATTCATGGGATTCTGCCTCAAAAGCATATATGTTTGTTCCTTTAATTACAGAAAGACAACAGGAAGCGAGTCTTTTCTGGTATTCAGATTACAGGAATCCTCCACCTGCGTAATTACCTGGGAGCCATTAAGAAATGGTTGAGGTTACAAGATAAATATGACTCTGTATTATACAGCATTGTTCACCTACACTACATTACTGGCTCCCAAGACCCAGGTGTCCTTCAGCAGAGCATCTTGGACATGACTGCTGTCCTTCTTGTCTGCGGCATAAATCCGGAAAACAGCAAACTTTTCAAGCAATCTCAGGTAATCTTCTCGTATTAGAACTGAGAAAATATTCATTTGCAGATTATTTGAGGAAAAAATATTGAATGGTTCACACAGCCCCTGCTTGTGATTTTTAAAAAGGTTTTGAAATTGACTTTTTCAAAAGTGATTTTTTTCAGAGTAATGTTTTATTTGTGTTTATAGCTTTGACTAATATTGTATTATAAGAGTATTTTTCATGTTTCCTCAACTGTATTTGGTGAGTTTATGATGACTCACATACCAAGAGTTTTGTTTCATTAGTACTTCTAACACTGATGTTGTTTTGTAATGCTGGGTTTCTTTCAAATGGATTACTTTGTTCCATTGGCTAAACTCCTTGTGATCAAGGATAGAAATTAGTGAAAAATAGTCTTATGTAATTCCAATGTTGCTGTACTGTATGTTGTATTTAGAAGTTCTGTTGGATAATTCTCACTGTTCATTCTTTGTGTAATAGTTTTTAGATTTGATTGCAGAATTTGGGAAATTGGAAGACAAATTTCAAGTATTTTGTGTTTAAGTTAACAAATGCTTTATAGCAAAGCCAAAATATTTGACTCATAGCTTCACTACAGATGAATCAGTTTATTCTTGGACAGGAAGGTAGTCTGGCCTAGAGACAAGGCAATCAAGATACACCTTAGAAAAAATAAAAACTTTATCTAGATCATGGCTTCATTATGTATCCTCTTTAACCTTCCGACAAAGCCCAGCCTAGGAATGGTGTGTTATATATGGTACAGTACATGTTAACATGCACGCATATGTGTAAACTTCCTTGATTGTATATTTGTAATATTATTTTTACATTATTTTATACATAAAACTTAATCTAACAATTCTTGCAGAACAGACAGTTTAAAAATATGTGATAAATGAAAAGATTATAATGATCCCTTGGCAACCAAAGAGTGTTGGTTCCAGGACCACCAAAGCTACCAAAATCTACAGATGCCCAATTTACTTATATAAAATGGCATCATATTTGCATGTATCCTACACATATTCTCTCATATACCTTAAACCATCTCTACATCAAGAGATTTGTGGTACAATATGGTGAGCATAGTAAATATGAAGAGACTTAGACTCCCGTAAAATAATAATGGGAGATTTTAACACCCCACTGTCATCATTAGACAGATCAATGAGACAGAAAGTTAACAAGGATATCCAGGAATTGAACTCAACTCTGCACCAAGTGGACCTAATAGGCATCTACAAAACTCTCCACCCCAAATCAACAGAATATACATTCTTCTCAGCACCACATCACACTTATTCCAAAATTGACCACATAGTAAAGAACTCTTCAGGAAATGTGAAAGAATGAAATCATAGCAAACTGTCTCTCAGACGACATAGGAATTAATCTGGAACCCAGGACTAAGAAAATCCAAACCGTTCAACTACATGGAAACTGAACAAGCTGCTCTGGAATAACTACTGGGTACATAATGAAATGAAGGCAGAAATAAAGATGTTCTTTGAAACCAATTAGAAAAAAAGGTACAACATAGCAGAATCTCTGGGACACATTTAAAGCAGTGTGTAGAGGGAAATTTATAGCACTAAATGTCCACAAGAGAAAGCTGGAAAGATCTAAAATTTACACCCTAACATCACAATTAAAAGAATTAGAGAAGCAAGAGTGAACACATTCAAAAGCTAGCAGGAGGCAAGAAATAACTAAGATCAGAGCAAAACTGAAGGAGATAGAGACAAAAAAAAAAAAAAACCTCTCCAATCAATGCACCCAAGAGCTGGTTTTTTTGAAAAGATCAACAAAATTGATAGACCGCTAGCAAGACTAATAAATAAGAAGGGAAGAATCAAATAAATGCAATAAATGATAAAGGGGATATCACCACCAACACCACAGATATACAAACTACCATCAAAGAACACTATAAACATCTCTAGGCAAATAAACTGCAAAACCTAGATGAAATGGATAATTTCCTGGACACATACTCTCCGAAGACTAAACCAGGAAGAAGTTAGATCCATGAATAGACAAATACCAGATTCTGAAGTTGAAGCAGTAATTAGCCTACCAAC
>NC_037668.1:29401363-29411974 GCF_003255815.1 Theropithecus gelada
AAGAACACTATAAACATCTCTAGGCAAATAAACTGCAAAACCTAGATGAAATGGATAATTTCCTGGACACATACTCTCCGAAGACTAAACCAGGAAGAAGTTAGATCCATGAATAGACAAATACCAGATTCTGAAGTTGAAGCAGTAATTAGCCTACCAACAAAAGAAAGTCTGGGACAAGATGGATTCACAGCAGAATTCTACCAGAGATACAAGGAGCAGTTGGTACCATTCCTTCTGAAACTATTCCAGTAAATAGAAAAAGAAAGAATCTTCCCTAATTCATTTATGAGGCCAACAGCATCCTGACACCAAAGTGTGACAGAGATACAACAAAAAGTAATTTAGACAAATATCCCTGATGAACATCAGTTCAAAAATCCTCAATGAAACACTGGTAAACCGAATCCAGTAGCACATCAAGAAGCTTATCCACCGTGATCGAGTGGGCTTCATCCCTGGGATGCAAGGCTGGTTCAACATACAGAAATGAATAAACCTTATCCAGCATAAAAACAGAACCAAAGACAAAAACCACATGATTATCTCAATAGATGCAGAAATGGCCTTTGAGAATATTCAACAGCTCTTCATGATAAAAAGTCTCCATAAATTTGGTATTTGTGGAATGTATTTCAAAATAATAAGAAATATTTATGACAAATCAACAGCCAATACCATACTAAATGGGCAAAAACTGGACACATTCACTTTAAAAACTGGCACAAGATAGGGATGCCCTCTTTAGTAGAAAGCCTTTAGTAGAAATCTGAAACTCGATCTTTTCGTTACTCATACGAAAATTATTTCAAGATAGATTAGAGACATAAATGTTAGATTAAAAACCGTAAAAACCCTGGAGGAAAACCTAGGTAATAGCATTCAGGACATAGGCATGGACAAGGACTTCATGTCTAAAACACCAAAAGCAATGACAACAAAAGCGAAAATTGAGAAATGAGATATAAATTAAACTTCCACACAGCAAAAGAAACTACCATCAGAGTGAACAGGTAACCTACAGAATGGGAGAAAATTTTCAGTCTACTCACCTGACAAAGGGCTAATATCCAGAACCTATAGAGAACTCAATCAAATTTATGAGAAGCAAAACAACCGCATCAAAAAGTGGACAAATGATGTGAACAGACACTTCTCAAAAGAAGATATTCATACAGCCAACAGACACATGAAAAAATGCTCATCATCACTCGCCATCAGAGAAATGCAAATCAAAACCACAGTGAGTTACAGTCTCACACCAGTTAGAATGGCAACCATTTAAAAATCAGGAAAAAATTACTGGAGAGGATGTGGACAAATAGGAGCCCTTTTACACTGTTGGGACTGTAAACTAGTTCAACCATTGTGGAAGACATTGTGGCTATTCCACAAGGGTCTAGAACTAGAAATACCAATCAACCCAGTCATTCCATTATTGACCATATAGCCAAAGGATTATAAGTCATGCTGTTCTAAAGACACAAGAAAATGTATGTTTATTGCGGCATTATTTACAATAGCAAAGACTGGGAATCAACCGAAATGTCCATCAGTGTCAGATTTGATTAACAAAATGTGGCCCACATACAAAAAGGAATGCTATGCAGCCATAAAAAATGATGCGTTTGTGTCCTTTGTAGGGTTATGGATGCAGCTGGAAACCATCATTCTCAGCAAACAAACGCAAGAACAGAAAACCAAACACTACATGTTCTTACTCACAGGTGGGTACTGAACAATGAGATTACTTGAACACACTAAGGGGGGCATCACACACCCCGTCCCATTGTGGGGAGGATTTGGGGGGAGGGATAGCATTAGGAAATATACCTAACGTAAATGATGAGTTAATGGGTGCAGTACACCAACATGGCACATGTATACATATGTAACAAACCTGCATGTTGTGCACATGTACCCTAGAACCTAAAATATAATTTAAAAATATTAAAGGGGAAAGAAGCTTTTGGAGAAACTGCTTTGTGATGTGTGAATTCATCTCACAGAGCTGAACTATTCTTTTTCATAGCGCAGTTTAGCATCAATGTTTTGGTAGAATCTGAGAAGGGCTATTTTGGATCGCCATGAAGCCTATGGTGACAAAGGGTATATCCCTATATAACAACTAGAAATAAGCTCTCTGATAAAGTGCTTTGTGATGTGTGAATTCGTCTCACAGAGTTACACTTTTTCACTCAACAGTTTGCTAAGTCTGTTTTCGTAGAATCTGCAATGGGATATATGGGAGCACATTGAGGCCTATGGTGAAAAACGAAATATCCTCAAATGAAAACAGGGCAGAAGTCTTGTGAAAAACAGCTTTGTGATGTGTGCATTCGCCTCACAGAGATACACCAGTTTTCTCATGGAGCAGTTTTTTAGCACTTTGGTTTTGGACTCTGACGAGGGATTCTTTGGATCGCCTTGAAGCCAATGGCTACAAAGGATATATAGCAAGATAAAACCTAAAAAAGCTATCTGAGAAATGGCTTTGTGATGTGTGAATTCATTTTATGGAGTTTTACTATTCTTTTAATGGAGGTGTTATATAACCAAATAAAACTAGAAAAAAGCTTTTTCTAAAATAGCATTGTGATGTCTTGATTCATCTTGTACAAGTAAACCTTTGATTTAATTCAACCAGTTGTAAAGTCTCTATTTAAAAAAAAAAATAGTCCTGGCGTGGTGGCTCATGCCTGTAATCCCAGTACTTTGGGAGGCCGAGGCAGGTGGATCACGAGGTCAGGAGATCGAGACCACCCTGGCTAACACTGTGAAACCCTGTCTCTACTAAAAATACAAAAAATTAGCAGGGCCTGGTGACGGGCGCCTGTAGTCCCAGCTACTCGGGAGGCTGAAGCAGGAAAATTGCTTGAATCTGGGAGGCAGAGGTTGCAGTGAGCCGAGTTGGCGCCACTGCACTCCAGTCTGGGCGACAGAGAGATGCTTCATCTCAAAAAAACAAAACAAAACAAAAAAAGAAAAGAAAAACAAAGAGGAAAAGAAAAGAAAAGAAGATAACAGAAAATGTGGTACATATACAGCATGGAATACTATGTAGTCATAAAAAAATGTAAGTCAGATCATGAAACTCTTCTGCTGACACTATTCACTATAGTAAAAACATGGAATCAGACACCCCCTGGCTGTCTTGGACCTTGTCCTTACCATGAGCCACACTGGCGTCCTTGTTGTTCCTCAAACACACTAAGTATACTTCTCCTGCAGGAATTTTAATGTGCTATTAAATATCTAATTCAGTAAAGTAAAATAGAGTTGAGAAAAGAGAAGTGAAATACCGCGCTGCCCATTCTTTCACATATTAACATCTCTGAAATCTGGATGCACTTCACAAGCAAATAGTGTCATAGTTTAACTGGCAGTAGCTTTTTTTTCTTTCTTAGAGACACATAAAGTAATGATAATGAGTCGTGAGTTGCTTAAATTCAGTAAAATGCAGTAAAGATTATATCCATTTAGAAGCATGTATCAAGTGTCAGGCAATATGATAAGCATTTTCCACCCAATATTTCACGTTTCCCACTAACAGTTAAGTTTTAACTGCAAAGGCCATTCATCGAGTAAATACTAACTCATCTTAGAACTTGGCTCTAAAACCTGTAATTCCACTGAGCACACAACTCTTGAAGATGAAGACTTCACATCCACTTCCGGTTCTACCACTTATAACATGTGTGATCTGAGCAAGCTCCTGGCTCTCTTTGGGTCTGTTTCTTCATGTGGAAAGCAAGAGAGTTCTATTAGGCTTTCTGTAAGGCAGTGGTTCCCAAAGCCAGTCCATGGACCAATAGCATTAGAAAAGCCTAGAGAGGTTTTAGAAAAATGGAGTAAAAGAGAAGTGAATTGTGTGGGATGGAAGGGTGGGGATAGATCCACATAGGATATTCTGCTATGTGGTTTCAAAGGAGTGCCAGTTTCCTTCCTGAAGGCTCTTTGATCTATGTACTGTGATTGCATTTCAGTTGCCATTTAGAGCTGTGATCCTGCAAATATGCTTCCAGGACCAGCAGCATCAGCATCACCTGGGAACTCATTAGCAATGCTAATTATTAGTCTCCATTTGATCTATTGAATCAGAAACTCTGGTGGGGTTGCTGGGAGGGGGCAGGGAACAGTGTTTTAACCACTCCTCTAGGTGACCCTAATGCAGACTCAAGCTTGAGAACTAGAGGAAGTAGGGGAGGACATGAGGCTTCATTTCATGTAAATAACTTGCGCTCCCCTCCTCCTCAACTCCTCTAGCCCTTCCAGCTTACAGAGGGTTTAGGTCAACAGTATGGTGGACAGCAGCGTGGCAATGACATTGATGAAAATTGGAAAGGCTCTCCCTGAGTCAACCTCAGCCTGGAGACCAACATAGAATTTTTGGAGAGGAAGAGTTCAGGAATGATAGGTAACATGTTATTCTCAACAGGAGGCAGTCAAGGAATGAGAAGCAAGCTTGGCCTTTGAGAATCATCCAGTCCATCAGCAAGTTGTACAAATCCTATCTCCTGTGGTCGAGTCCAGCTGTTTCTCTCCTCTATTCTTCCCGTGCAGTGCACAACCTCCACGACCTCCCATCTGAGCCACTATAATGCCTTCTAGCTCTTCTTCGTCATTCCTCTATCATCCCTTCTCAACACAACAGCCGAAATTAGCTTCCTAAAACTATATTCTGTCATGAACTTTCTAACAGGTTTCCATTCTTGTTAAGAAAATGTGACCCATGAGGTCCACATGATCGGGTCTCAGCCTACACTCTGGCCTCATCTCTGGCTACTCCCTGTTCTTTGCTCTCTACCAAGCATGCTGACCTTATTTCAGTTACAGCCTCAAGATTTCTGCGCATGATGCTCCTTTTACCTGGGATGTGCATCCTCCCTCCTTCACTCAGTAGCTCCTGCTCATCTTCCAGCTGTCAGCCAGTCACTCCCCCGAGGAAGTCCTCCAAGCCCCCGGCTAAGTTAGGAATTTCTATTATATGCTCTTATAACACACTGGTTTTCATTCATAACACTTTTTACACTTGTCACGTAAATAATTGCTTAAGTTTTGTCTGCCCACTCAACATATGTGTTATGAGGTCAAGGATCATGTCTATCTTCCTCTGTTGTATCTCCAGTTTCTAGAAGGATGTCTGGCATTAATCAAGTGCTCAATAAACGTCTGTTGAAAAGTGATAAAGGAAGTGTTTTCTGTTGTTCATCATTACAAGTCTTAAAAACAAAGTCCTGGGAGTTTGGTCAAGGGTAGCCTTGGCTAATGGTGTTTTAGCAGACAGCAGATACAGGAAACTTCCTTGTAAGTCTGAGTCATGATATATTTTTTTGCAATCTATCTTTACCTGCATGTATTTAGTTAACAAATGTATTTCTTTTATGAATATGTATGTATTTATTTAATAAATAAGTTTTTGCTGTGTATCAGTTGTTCTTCTGAAGATACAGTAGTAAGCAAGACAGATAAAATAATTTATCTCATGAATCTTACATTCTGGTAGGGGAGACAGAAAAAAGACAATAGATTTTTCATAATCAAATAGACACAATTTGATTATGTATTTGACAGTAGCTATTACTGGCTCTTTCTATTCAGGTAGTGTGACGAAGCTATGGAAAATACTAAAACATGATACGGGATAGAAGTGCTGATGGTGTGTGTGTGGGGTCTTTTAAGTAACAAACTTCAATGGAGATTTTCTGTTTCTCTTGTGCTTGTTTACCTCCTTGTTGAAATTGTGAGCAATTTTGAGAATAGCAATCATGTCAGATTCTTCCTTTTCTCCCTCATTACCTGCCAACACACAGCATCCATGAGCTGTTCAACACACATCTGGCAAATAAATAAGTAGATGAAAAAGTAGAGAGGGCTACAAGTATTGCACACAATCTCCAGACAACGAAAGTTAGGATGGAGGTCTAGAAATAGGGACAAAGTAATATAAGGATGAGGATAGACAATTCAGAGATAAGAACTTAGTAAATCAGCAATAGCCACATTAAGAAAATAGGCAACGTTTTCCAGTGATTCAGTATGTCCAAGGGCCTTAGAGAAAGGGCACAGGAAAATGGACAAGATGATCTTGGATGACCTTTCTCATCCTACTGAATCTTTGGAACCAGGAGAAGCCCAGGGCAACCAACGTGACACTTCTCAGCTGTACCAGTGTGGTTTTCCCATTGAATGTGCCTATTTTGGGCAAACTCCTTCTGTGGAAGGGATCTCAGCCAATAGTCAAGACTCAGAACTGGCAAGTTGGCCCAAGCCCTAAATGTCAGATCTCCTTGCTTTCCCCCAACTCCACTTCCTCGTTCATCAAATCCCACCAGTTTGTCTTTGTTCTGTTATGAACTGTAAAGAAGCATGGAAAAGTGGGGAATGGCAAGGGAAACAAGAGACCCTGCAGCAAAGAAGTGTCTCCTGGTTTTTCCTGCTGAGTTGTCTTAGTGGTTTTCTGATGCTTCCTCTACCCACCAATCTCCTGGACAGAGAAGCCAATTCACTCTTTCAGCTTCCCAGAGTGGAAAACTACCAGCACAGGCCATGGCAGGCCCAGCAGGGAGCTCCAGCTCTCCAAGTTCTGGTAGGGCCTGGCATGCAGGCTGAGGAGAAGCAGCTGCCACCAGTCCCCAGCTTCTCAAGAATTATTTTTCATATTATCCTGCAAAGGCTGACAGCCTGAAAGGGCTAATTGTTCCATGATGTTTACCATCTCACCACTAGCTCCAGACCACAGGCTCCCCGTCAATGAGTGTCCTATATGCAGCTTCCAGGAAAACACACACATGGCCCACATGAGGCCTGAGGTGCAGAGACCTGACACCTGGGCCTCTCTGGGCCCAGACAAGACTGACTGGGGGGCATTATTGGGGTCAGGGGTCCCAAGCCAGTCTACAATCTAAAGGGATATCTGCAATCATAAAACTTTGGAGTCCAGAAGCAAATTTAAGAAGCCAATCCCTCCAATGTCTCCATGTTAAATATCAGAACCTCTGAGGCCCAGAAAGGTGAACTGACTTACTCAAGTTCACACAGAGAGCTAGGGTAACCGGGACTGAAATTCAGGTCTCCTGATCCCTGGTTCTTCCTTCTCCAACCCTAGGCTACCGTGGTATAGTTCTTCCAGTTTCTGAAAGGACAANACATGAATCGCAGTGGCAACAAAGTATAAATCCACTTTTTATTAATGTCTCTGTTTCTAGGTGGGATGGAGTAGCATGCAGTAAGTAATCAGTGCTCCCTCTAAAAGTAACTGGAAGAGCTAAATAAAATTAATAAGTCATCTACTTGAAGGAATCTGATTGTTTCTGAGGCAATGAGAATGCAGAGACCAAGACTTCAGAGAAGGGAGAATCTCAGAGAGGTGAGGGAACTTCTATAGCCACTTTCAGCCATTTGCCCATTTGGAGCAGGGACAGGAGGCTGACTCCGGGTTTGGCACTAGCAGAGGGTTGCTACGGGACAAAATCAGCAGAGTTTATGAGGGAGACCTGGTATCCCTCGAGCATGCAGCATATCTCACTCAGTACATGTGCCAAATGCTGGGGCAATGTGGAGGAGGAATGTAAGGAGAAGCCCTCTGATGAGGTGAGCTGAGTTTTTGAGAGTTGGACAAGACACAGATTAGAGTTCAGGACCTGGCGGGGAGAGAGAACACGTGGCAGTTTTTAAGAAGCACTGGAAGACCAAGAATTCAGGCTTATATCCTACCAGCTACCCAGAATGAAGACACTCTGCTCTGCTTTCGAGGTGGATTTGCCCCATGCCCAAGCCCAGGGCTCCTCCCATGCCAATACATTTCTCAAGTTAGCAATGCCTGTATATAGACAGTACACATCATTGCATACTTCCTATCTTTAATATAGGTTACAGGAGCCAAAAGATTGAATCTGACTTCCTCCCTTGAAATGCCAATCATAGGATATTTACATATATTTGAGTCAAATTCAACCACACTTTCCTTTAAGTATAACGATCAAAATGCTCCACTTGTGGCCTTTAGGAACAAACATGAAGGCCTCCCCCTCCCCCGCAGCCCCGGGCTGCTCTACCTCTTCAAGGAGATGGGCTCTCCCAGTTCTCTAACACTAGAAGGTTGGATCCCTGCTGCTGCACTTTAATAGCTTCAGCTAAAGCGGCCTCGGTTCATTATCTTCCCTCTAATTTACTCACTCCATACTCAGCATCTCATCATTTAAAAGGATGATATTCCTAAGGGTTCCTTCTCAGCTTCACAACGTCTTTCTGAGATCAAGTCTCACATGGCATCATTTAGATCTTTTTTGTTTTGTTCTTTGGGAAACAAACAAACAAAAGGCCAGGTGCGGTGGCTTACACCTGAAATCCCAGCACTTTGGGAGGCCAAGGTGGGCAGATCACCTGAGGTCAGGAGTTCAACACCAGCCTGACCAACATGGAGAAACTTCATCTCTACTAAAAATACAAAATTAGCCAGGTGTGGTGGTGCATGCTAATCCCAGCTACCTGAGAGGCTGAGGCAGGAGAATCTCTTGAACCTGGGAGGCGGAGGTTGCAGTGAGCCGCGATCACACCATTGCACTCCAGCCTGGGCAATAAGAGTGAAACTCCGTCTCAAATAAATAAATAAATAAATACAAAGAAGCCTGGGAGTTTCCTTAACTTCCTTTTTCCCCCTCCCCCTTCTTATTCATCAAACATTTGTTGATTGCCTATATAAGCCAAGCACTGTCATAGGTGCTAGTCATGAAGACACAAAAGATTATCATTACACCAAAGACAAAGACCAAAATCATAAAAATCTCTGAAGCAGGAAAAAAAAAAAAAGTTGCATAAATTTTTTTAACAACTCATCACCTCCCACTTAAGCTCATAAAAAAACCTCACTGATTTTAGTGTCTTAACTTCTACTTTACTGTGTATGTGTCCAAACCACTGAAAAATTCTGTGAGGGCTATCTTGCCACATCCATGCTCTTCAGAGACCCACAGGCCAAGACCAAGAACTAAGTCAACAATCACACTATTCTCCCCAGAAAAAAAATAAATAAAAAATAAAAAATATATATATACATATAAATATATAGTAATGGATATGCTTGGCCTGAGCACAGGGCCCTACATCCCTTTAGAGTTAGGGTGGCCAGAGTTTAGGACCCTTAGAAGCTCCATTCCCCAAAAGCAACTTAAGTCTGTCTTGCGGACCACAAAGGACCTTAATGGTCACGAATGGAGTTTTTTTCTCTTTCTTCCTCCGGCATCATCTGCTTGATAGAAACTATTGTTTCATAGTGTTTATTTTCATTTTCTTCTCTTCCAAAAGTAATAAGTCACAGTCTTTGATATTTGCATGTAACTTTTCAAAACCCATTTATTTCCATTATCTCATTCAATCCCCTGCAGTAACCCTATGAAGTTCAGAGAGCAAAGTTTATGGACCCCATGTTATAAATGAGCAAAGTGAGGTGCAGAGATTTACCTAAAGTCACAAAGCTAGATAGTGACAGAGCTGGAACTAGAATCTGGATCTCTTGATCCTCATTGTCATTGTCTAGTAACCGTATCACATGGTCATCACACACTGCTACCAGCACACACACACTGTTTATAGTGTGATCCCTAGGGTCCAGAACCACCAAGCTGGGGAAGAATCTGGAAAGAGACCCCAGGGAGGATTATTGCTTGTCTAATTTTTAGGACACGCTGGTCCCAGGATTTGTTGAAATGTAACAGCAAAAGGAACGTGCACCCTGGGAAAGACAGCAAGGCATAGCATTATGTTAACACCAGGTGAAGTAAGGCCTTTGATCATAAGGCATTTGTCATATACTGAATATCCCAAGACTATATGGTTCCTACTTTTGGTCCCATCCTACCCCCACCTTTTCCCTCATGACCCCTCAATAATCACTATCCTGACTCTTGTTTTTCTATTTGTGCCTCTGCGCCTTTTCTTTGGCTCAAAAGCTTTCCCTTCCTCTTTTCACCTAGCCTAGCAAATTCTTTCAGCTCCAGCTAACTCTCATACCTTCAGTATCTCAACTAGCATGACACCGGAGATTTGACCTGATTGGGTAAAATGAGAACATATTTACATATATATTTATAAAATATATATATAAATATATATCTAAATATAGATATTTATATAGATATTTATGTTCACGTGTAACATGTAACACGTGAACATATAGATAGATATATCTATATATACATACATACATACATCAATATACATACATAGATATTTAATATTTATTATAATATTTATATTGCTTTTTATCCTGTATATATATTTGTTTCATATCCTTTTCCTATTTTTTATCTGTATCAATGTTTCTTACATACTTACATCACTATACTGTATGTTTTGATCTTATAGACTTGAAGCCCCTAGAGTTCTTGTCAGCTTTCAGAAAAAAACATTAATAAGCAAATATGTGAAGCACCAGTGATGTACGGCCCTAATGACCCCAGTGCCTGATTTCCTTGGTAAGCAGGGTCCCTGTCTCCTTGTCCGCTCCTGCCAACACTGTTGTTCTTCTGTAGACTCTTAGTCTTTCCACATGAGAGCTCTGAGCAACCCTGAGCTCTGCAGGTGGTTGTGAAAACTGAGAGGTCCAGAGAA
>NC_037668.1:29412013-29473442 GCF_003255815.1 Theropithecus gelada
AAATATATATCTAAATATAGATATTTATATAGATATTTATGTTCACGTGTAACATGTAACACGTGAACATATAGATAGATATATCTATATATACATACATACATACATCAATATACATACATAGATATTTAATATTTATTATAATATTTATATTGCTTTTTATCCTGTATATATATTTGTTTCATATCCTTTTCCTATTTTTTATCTGTATCAATGTTTCTTACATACTTACATCACTATACTGTATGTTTTGATCTTATAGACTTGAAGCCCCTAGAGTTCTTGTCAGCTTTCAGAAAAAAACATTAATAAGCAAATATGTGAAGCACCAGTGATGTACGGCCCTAATGACCCCAGTGCCTGATTTCCTTGGTAAGCAGGGTCCCTGTCTCCTTGTCCGCTCCTGCCAACACTGTTGTTCTTCTGTAGACTCTTAGTCTTTCCACATGAGAGCTCTGAGCAACCCTGAGCTCTGCAGGTGGTTGTGAAAACTGAGAGGTCCAGAGAACGGACTTTGTGTGAAGCTCTTCCTGCAGTCCCATGATCATGTTCCTGGCCCCAAAGTTTAGACTCAAGGAGACTAGGTCTCTGTGGCCTCTATCCCTACAGACCTCAGAAAAAAGTTCAGCCTTGTTTTTTCTTGCATTACTTTTAGCTCCTGTGACTGCCTTTTACAAGTTAGGAATCCAGGCCTCAGAATGCAAAACAACAGGGTAAAGGCAAAGTTTTAGGGTATGAACCGGGAATTCACCTGGCTACTTTGGGTGGAAAGCTGATGATGCAGTAGATGCATTTGGAACCCTTTTATCCCAAGATACAAAGCCCAGGAATTAGGAGAAGTCTGCCCTCAAAGAAAATAAAATATTTTTATAGTATAGCATAAATAATTAAGTTAAAATATAGAGAACAGTATAGAATAATGGAAAGACTAATGAAGTCTGCCATTATCACAGCATAATATACAAAATTAAGGAAGAGGACAGAAGTTCTAGCATTTATTAATCACATTCTGTGTGTTTGATGCTATGCTAGGTACTTTACATATATTCTCTTACTCTTTGTAGCAGCCCTTAAGGCAGCGATCCGTGAGAGGTGTCAAGACTGCAGTTAGAGAAGCCAAAACTCTGACCATGCTCTCCCAGCAAGTAGGCAAAGACTGGTTAGGTCCAGTAATAGTGTTTTCAAACATGTTTCTTCCCATCACTTTATCTCCCTAAACTTCAGTTTCCTCAATCGTACAAGATTAGATTAAATCAGTCATTCTTAGCCTTTTCTGGAACTGGTCACAGAGTCTTTTGAGCATCTGATAATAGAAAATTTTTTCCTTCTGCAAATGTACTTGTTTTCACACATTAAGTTTGGAATGCAATTTCAGGGGATTCACAGGTCTCTGTAGCCCATTCATGGCTGGTCCGTGAATCTGGGGTTCCTCTGCCTTGACATTCCTTGAGTCTCACACTCCACAGGCAGTAGAGCACAGAGGTCAAGAGCATGCTTGTGGCTGAGTGTGGTGGATCATACCTGTAATCCCAGCACTTTAGGAGGGCGAGGTCAGGAGTTCAAGACCAGTCTGGCCAACATGGCAAAACCCCTTCTCTACAAAAAACACTCAAACTAGTTGGGTGTGGTGGTGCATGCCTGTAGTCCCAGCTACTTGAGGAGCTGAGGCAGGAGGATCGCTTGAGCCTAGGAGGTCAAGGCTGCAGTGAGTCATGTTCATGCCACTGTACTCCAGCCTGGGTGACAGAGCAAGATGCCCTCTCCAAAAACAAACAAACAAAACACTCTTAACTGATACATTGTTGGAAATTCGAAAAAAAAAAAAAAAGGATAAAGAAAAAAGAAGTAGAAGAAAAGAGCATGCTTGCTGGAGCTGGGTCGAATCCCAGTTCTGCCACTTAGCTTTCTCTATAACCTGGTGTGAGTTACCTAATGTTTCTTGGCCTCACTTTCTCCTCTGTAAAACTGGAATAATAATACTATTATTATGTAATAATACTAATACTAATAAGATTATTATGAGGATTAAATTTGTTGACACCACTTAAAATGGTACCCAGAATATATTAAGTGTTCATTGAATATTCTTTGAATTTTGAATTCTCTTTTTCCCTATTTGGCACAACCAAGGGGGCTCAAGAGGCAGACGAGTTTCTGTTTTACCCACAGAAAGACTCTTTTACTGGCAGGAAGGATGCCAAAGGGAACTCTCAGACGTCAGCCTAGACTTAACAAATACACAAGCAAGAAAGAGCCAATCTGGGCAGCTTCTAGCATTGCTCACTTAAGATAAATTCAACCAAAGAGGTCTTTTGCCAACCTTTTATGTCTTTGTCTCAGGGCCCTGTTCAGGCCATCTAACACACAGTCCCCCCTACCACCCACCCCCCCACACACATACACACAGATCACAACACTAGTACCTCAGGCCTGGTTTCACAAGCCTGAAATCACCTTCTCATTAACAGACAAGGCCACATAAACCTTCTCAGCACATCTCTGGGAACATGAATGATGAGAACCCAGGGAAATAAAAGTGAGTTTCCAATTTGGAAATATGTGTAGGTGAATTAACACATAGTAGCCTTGGTGGAAGACAAGGGAGAGGTGATAAAGGGACAATCTGGTGCAGAAGGGAACCAAAGCATCCCTGGTGCTTCAGTTTCTGGGTAGGGGTAAGTTGGCCCTGCAGGGCTTCTAGCTCCAGCCTTCCTCATTTAGCATAATGAGACTAGGTGTGGGCACTGTATATCCTATTCATCTGACTCCATTCTTTGGCCTCAGGCTGTCCCTCAAACCTCAATTACATCTCACCCCCATAAAGGTACATTGGAAGTCGGTTGCAGAAAGGAAGCCATAAGGCTGCACAGATACACATGATTTTTAGGTAAAGGTCACTTCAGCACATCACTCCCTGAGGGCACAGGTGGAAATCACCTGGGGTTGGGAGACAGGTAGCACTGCGTCCTTGTCTTAGCTTTACTATTAGCTAAATGTAGAGCATGGGCAAATCACTCACCTGTTTTGACTCCGTTTCCTCATCTGTAAAATGAGGAAGAGTGACTTAGATATTTCTAAGGTCCATTCCAAAATGAATAGTCTAGAAATTCTAGTTGTCTGACCCTAAGAACTCAATGACACATGGGATTGATGCTGGAAAGAACAAAAACCACAGTGGTGCACCTAAAATAAATTTGGGGCCAGGAGAAGAAAAACTCTTCCTCTCCTAATCCCAAACCCTGAATGGCTTTGCCACTCTTTTTCAAAGTGGAAGCATTCTGAATACCAAAAGGGGACTCCCACCCCAGGACTCTGAACTGGTAGTAAGTTGCCTGCTTCCTATGAGGGGAAAGTGTGAGATGAAAATGGGAAGTCCCAGCACTGCCCTGCCCCAGCTTTGTACCATGGATCCTAAAGGCCTGGTTTGCCTGTTGAGAAGAAGAGATGTTTCTCCCTTTCCTAACCACAAACAGTTGTCACAGGTCAAGTCAGGGGAGTGAGAATAAGCACCCCTGTACTTTTTATACACAACGGTCCTCTAGTTGGCTGAGTGGGTCCCAGGGCTTCAGACCGCTGGGCTAGAATTACAGGATCATCAGGATACTTCTGTTCATCCTCCTATCTGGAAAAATGTAAGGTACCAGTTCCCCACCAACCATTGCAACAGTGGTTTTATGACCCCTAGAGGAGCCTGACACTGATGTACACTCAGACAACTACTACAGCCCAGTATTTTAGTACAGGATTGTGGAGTCTAAAGAGGTTCCTTTCCCATGGAGATACCCTTAGTTCTCCTATCAAGTTTGGCAGTCCCAGCCCAAGTTGGAAATAAGGAAAAACTTGACTCAAGGATCCCACAGAGGAATGGATCCCCTACATAGCCCTGCTGGCTCTCTCACTCATTACCCTCCACTAGGAGCCCCACATGTTCCTCTCCCTCCTCTCAGACATTGCATATGCTGTATCTTCAGCCTGAAATGCTACTTCTTGGTCTCACCTCTAAAGCAAAAGATGCACTGGAGCAGGGTGGCTTGTAGCACTATGATGCTCCTGCAGGTTAGGCTAGGGCAGGGTTTCTGCACTCACCTGCCACTAAGCAGAGTTTTAGGGTTTAAAAATTTTAAGTATTTATCAGTCACTTCCTGTGTGCTTTACCCCAAAGGCAAGATTCTCCTGAAATTCAGACTTCACATCCCTGAGCCTGGGAAGTGGTAGGGAGTTGGAAACAAGTAGTCTTTCTTGCAAAAAACAGCCATGCAACTTCAGGGGCTATACCTCCAAGTCCAAAGCCCAACAAATCTTCCAGTATGTGCTACAAAGTTCTCACACCATAAAAATCACAGCAATTTTGTAGCAGGAAGGGTACCATAGATTATCTAATCCAACTTAATCTTACTACAGGCGAAAAGATTAAGGAAGTACAAAGAGACACATAACAACGTCCTCACTGTCACACAATTAATTTATGACCAAGTCAGGATTATAATTAGGGTTGTTAGTCAAAAGTAAGCTAAATACTTTTTTCTAAGTTAACTTCAAATCATTCATCAGAACTAATAACATTGCAACCATCTGTTGATTTGTAGAAACGATTTTCAGAAATTATTGGGATGATTATTTGTTTGATTTGGATGTCACTAGCTAAATGGTATTTCTGATCCATGATTTGGATATAAGAGACTGCCTCAAATTCTTCCAGTAACTTCCCCCACTGGATGAATGATGATTAGGTTCCAGTTCCTGGTGCACCGTTGCAGCTGGAAGATAGGTGAGAACACTGCCCACAATTCAGGACTATGTATATACAATTTCGTGTCAGCATTTCCCACAAAGTCTTGCATAGCCTACGCTGCAGGCCCCTTTGACAATGCTGCCTTTAACACTGCCATTACTAGAAATGCCACTAACACCACATGCCTCACTGCCTGCTTTGCCAAAACTCAGATGCTTTAGAACAGTGAGCCAAGAACTCTGCTGCCTTCGTGCCTTGGCCAACTATCTCTGTCATACTACCACTACTCTGCAGCCTCTCTGGATGACACCAGTGAGACATTTATGATTTAAAATAGTAGAGAATATTTAAAATATAAACAAGATTATTTATCCTCTCTTGGTATCTTCTGAGATCCCAAGATGGATATTTCATATCATATCATATTCAATGTTTCTGCTATCAACTAAATCATGCTAATACTGAAGGCTTATTGACCAATAGTCACTGTAAAGTCTTCAACAATGAGCTTCAACTAATTATTATTTTATTTTTATTTTATTGAGTTTAATGCTTAGCTCAGTAACTATTAACCAACCAATATTTTATATGCAATAACCAACTAAAATGTTTCAATAATTTAATAATTGGTTGCATATTGGATTTGCTTATAACCCAGGTCTCTTGGCTTAAGTTCTATTTGTTGTATCATGTGGCCACCCTATGGGAAAAACCTAACTGGCCAAGAATTTACTCAGTCTTTCAGTGCCTTCAGTTACCTTTCAATACTTTTGGTTATAGTCAGTCTTTCAGTTGACACCAGTAAGGACTCCTGAAGAGTCATCCTTAAATCAACATGCATTTATTATATGTTGACTTTATGCTCAGCAGTGTGCAAGCTATAACATTCCATGAGCCTCAGGATTCATGATAGGCTCTTTATCACTGATAATGAATGAAAATTTCTGATCTGCTTCAAACACTCATCTCTGGTTTGACTTGGTAAAATAGAAAGAAATGGCAGGGGGAAGGATTAGTCCTTCAACATGTCCTGTTTTCCTATAAAGGTCTTTGCAAATCGAGATGTCTGTTTCTTTTTCCCTGTCAGAAAGAGCCAACAGAAATACCTCACACCAGAAATAGAAAAAAAAAAAAAAAAAAGATGACTATTTGCTGTCTTCAAACAGCCCATTTCCTGTTCCAGGACCCACAGTGTGGACTCTAACACAGAAGATTAGCTCTCCTGGTTAGTCATTTAAATGTCCTCATGGTATGCCAGTCTCTGTGAGTATGCTTACCACCAAAACATCCCACCACTCCATACACTCACAGCACTCTTCCTTGGAACTCAGAGCATGAAGAATGTAGTAGGAGGCAACCAAACATCAACAATTGATTGAGAGGAATACAGAGCAGAAAAAGGAAAAAATGCTACCCAAGTTAGGATCCGAGATGCAACAGCTGAGCTTATTACGAGAAAGTAACAAGGCACTGGGCTTCTTCAACCAATTATTCTTTGATTTTAAGGAGTTTTGATAACATTTTCTATTGAAGGTATAAAGAAAAACCCATGCACATGGAACTTTTGTGAAAGGAGGAGAGCAAGCATTTCACAAATGAACCCTTATGCTATGAAGAGGACAAAATTAAAGCACCCTCCAGTATCAAAATATAGCATGGAACAACTGGAACTCACATATACTGCTACGGGATGGTAAAATGGTAAAGCACTTCAAAACAATTTTTGGTAATATGCAGAATAGTACATCATATGCTACACATATGAAAGTTCCACTTCTAAGTGTATACTCAAAGGAACTGAGTACTTATCTCTACTAAAAGTTTTATACAAGAATAATTATAGGAGCTTTGTTCATAATAGGCCCAAACTAGAAATTATCCAAATTCCCATCTACAGTAGATTGGCTAAATAAAATATTCAAACAAAGTAATATACAACAATGAAAATGAATAGTTGACAACTGCATACAACAGTAGGATGAATCTCGTAAACAAAATTTTGAGTGAAAGAAGCCAGACACAAAGAGTATTTGTGCATCATCTAATTCCGTGTATATAAGTACAAAAATGGGCAAAACTCATCTATGTTGCTGGAAAGCAGGATAATGGCTACCTTTGGGGGGTGGTGAGAAAAGTTACTGGAAGGGAGCATGAAGAGAGCTTCTGAAATGCTGGTATAGTTCTGTTTCTTAATTCGGGTACTTTTTAGATGTGTTCAGTTTATAAAATTCATAAAATTCAACACTTAAGCTGTGTATACTTTTCCATGTTCATATTTGTGGCAAAATGAAAAAAAAAAGACTCCAATTTTTCTCCAATACCTGCATCCCAGATCTTTACCATCTAATTTTTTGTGCTCTCCCACTCTGACTCTGGGTTTGGCCACATGAATTGCTTTGGCCAATGAGACATAAACATGATTTCAGCAGTGACTTGAAAAATGTTTGAATATTCTGGCTTCTGGTCTTGTTCCTGTGCAATTTCCAGGAAAACATACCCAGGCTAGTCTGCAGGAGGATGAAACAGAGAACAGCAAAGTTGCCCCATTCATCTGTGCCATGGCCATCCTAGATGAGCCAATAGCCAGCTGACTCTCAGTTATGCTTGAGTGAATCAACACAGAACAGAGAACAGTCCAAACAAGTCCAGCTAGGAGCCAAAAAATGTTCATTTAAAGACATTGAGCTTTGGATAGGTTGTTAAGCAGCATTATTGTGTAACAAATAATACAATTATTTACTTCCATTTAAACTTTAAAAATGCATGTAATACAACATAATCCCACAAAATTAGGCTCAAAAAATTCTCCTAACCTATTTATTTTGAGCATGGCTGCACCATAGAGGAAAGAGATCCCACAGGACCAGGATCCCAAAAGCATAACAGGACATCCAAGTAAAATCAAAGCCTAAGACAGCCAGAAACAACTTGTAAACCAACCTGAAGAAGTTCTCTAAGACATCTAAAAATTCTGTCCTGTTTTTCTCAGAAGATGCAGAAGCAAATGGTTCCTTCTGCCACCTTCCATTTTTTAAATGCCCTCTTACTGCACCGTACTCTATATAAGAAAACCTTTTACAATAATCAACAGGTTGTGTTAAAATACATATATATATGTGTGTGTGTGTGTATATATATATGTGTGTGTGTGTGTATATATATAAAATATTAGTTTTTGTTCTTATTTCACCATGGAGAAAGAACTTTGTAGACCCTCTTGGCAGCTTTTAGACCTACCATTGAACATTGATGGGTTTTAACATTCTGCCGGTCTTCTAGCATATAGCTGAGTAATAGCCATGTTACCTGGATTAACCTGAGCTTTTGCAGAACTCAAGATAGGCAGCAGCAGGAACAGCACTAAGAGCATTCTGGGAATCAGGATCATCTCAGAAGATGGTGTTGGAACTGGAGTCTGCCGCCAACCAATAATGCAAGAAAACAGAAAGGGAAGGAGAGGAAATGAGTGAGGCAGATACTGCCAACGTGAATGAATACATTTCTCACAGTTAATTTTGTGTTCCTGCAGTGTTTATTTTTACATATGGGACTTCAAATCATAGACTTTGGGAGTTGAATGGCACATCCAATAATCACCTAATACAATAATTTTCAAACTCTATCAGATTGCACACTCATGAAATTTAAATTAGCAAAACTACAGTCAGACAACAAAGTTTTCCTCAGATAAATACTTACCCAAATGGTGAATAATGGCAAAGTAAAACTTATATTTATCATGTAAACTGATGTTTTCAAAATCTTAATACTGATTCCAATATTCAACCAAGAGAAACATTCAATACTTTTAATGTTTGCCTTTCAAAACTTATACATTCAATATTTATACCGATTCATTATCTCTGGAGTGATACCTGGGATTCTGTATTTTCAGGTTTCCCCAGAATTATTCATATGATAATAGATTAGATTTGGAGACATCAGTATGAACTCATGTTTAGCTTAATAAGCATACAAATAGTTATATATGGAAATATTTGTAGACATGTGTATATGCCTGGGTTAGTATACACACATATGTTCCATCCGCTGAGAGGGCCTAGAGGCAATGACATCCCAGTAGCAATGAGAAAACCTAGTGCTCAGATCTTGATTTTTAATAACCATTCTTCAATAAAAGGAGACAGGATTCCTCAGGAAAATGGCTGATTCTGGGAATGGTGCAGAATATACACGAGATAGACTTGGAGTATCTTTTAGTGCCAGAAATTGAGAAAACGTACACGCAAAAAGATTATGGGGGATGTCAAAGGGATACAGTAGCTCACTTAATGAGTTCCCCCTCCAAAAAAAGTAGTATTGAATTATAAACCAAAGAATAAAATAAATATCCATGAGTCCATGCTGCTATAAATTAATAATTGAATAAATAAATGGGGAGAATAGGCATATTTCCAATGCAAAAAAATTCCAAATAATTTATGTAGATAATCTGCTGTTAAGGAAATGAAGCATTACTATCTCCCTTCCCCAGCACCTTAAAAGTTAGTTGCATGTAGTTACTTTGTCCCAAGAAGTACAGTGTAAAAATGGAGAAAGAAAAAGAGTCATTTTTCAGTGGAGAAATCTGACAAACACTTCCTCAAGACAGGGTGATCAAGGTTAACACCAACACTGATAAGTCATATTGATGGTATGTGTACTTGATATTATGTGATGAAAATGACACTTTTGTACTTTTATTAATGTACAAAATGTACTTGATATTATGTGATGAAAAGACCACCTCTGTGGTCTTCCACCCAAAAACCTATTACCTCAGTCTACTTATGAAAAAATCACCAGACAAATCTCAATTGAGGGAAATGCTATAAAGTTTCTGTTGAGTAATCCTCAAAACTGTCAAGGTAACTAAAAACAAGGAAGTCTGAGAAACTGTCACAGCTAAGGGAGCCTAAGGAGACACGATGACTAAGTGTAATGTTATATCCAGACAGAGGACATTAGGGGAAACTGAGGAAATCAGAATAAAGAATGGACTTTAGCTAATAATAATGTATCCATATCAGTTCATTCATTTTGACAAATGTACTATGTTAATATAAGATGATAATACTAGGGGAAACTGGATGTGGGATATACAAAGATTTCCTGTACTAGCTTCACAATGATTATGTAAATATAAAACTGTTCTAGAAGGCCAGGCACATTGGCTCACACCTGTAATCCCAGAACTTTGGAAGGCCGAGGTGGGCGGATCACCTGAGGTCAGGAGTTCGAGACCAGCCTGGCCATCATGGTGAAACCTCGTCTCTGTTAAAAATACAAAAATTAGCCAGGCATGGTGGTGAGTGTCTGTAATCCCAGTTACCTGTAATCTCAGTTACTTGGGAAGTTAAGGCATGAGAACCACTTGAACCCAGGAAGTGGAGGTTGTAGTGAGCCGAGATTGTGCCACTGCACGCCAGCCTGGGTGACAGAGCAAGACCAAAAAAAACAAAAACAAAAACAAAAACAAACAAAAGAAAACCTGTTCTAGAATACAAACTTGATTTTGATTTTTTAAAAATTCCCTCTGAGTAACACTAATAATCAAGCAAGCATTGGATGCACTGTTAGAAATATTATGTGACACAATATTATAAAGAAAGAAAAAAATCTCTTAAGCTGGAGTGATTAGGGAAGGCTTCATGGAGAAAAAAATATCTGATCAGGTTCTTGAAGGATGGATAAGACTTTAATAGGCAATAACGGGGTGGAGTAAAGAAGAGGATGACATGAGTAAGGCACTTTCTTTTTCAGGAAACAGAAGTTTTCTAAGACAATTTCTAAGCAGTATAATACTGACACACCCAGAGGGGCTAAAAAAAAAAAAAAAAAAAAAAAAAAGAAAGCAATATAGTCAGATGGTTTTGACTGAAGAGGATGGATCCAAACAAATAAAACACAGAAGATTTAAATGACCCCGTAGTGAGGGGCTGAGGGGTGTGCGATCCACAACTACAAAGGGTGATGAGCATAGTTTCATAGGATTGATTTGGATGAGATAAAATACATGTCTCAATGTTCCTAGCTACTTCCAGCAGCAGGAACACTATTTCCATAAATAAGTCCCTAAAGAAACATGTCCAGAGAAAGAAACACACAGGTGAATCCTGGAGACATTGGTCTTGGCTATAGTTGAGCACTAACTCATGACCATAATCCAGGATGTCCTTCCAGAGAGACCCGAGCTCTTTGTGAGCAGCCATTCAGTAAGCACTGAGACCCAGGACTGCCCTGGCTCACCTCCCTCTCCTAGCAGCCTTTTGCACAAGAGTCCTAGAATTCTCTCTCTCCTGTGGCATCTCTCTCATGGGTTACTGGCCGTAACTTCCTCCCCTCCATAACCTTCCCCAATAATTCCTTCTGCAAAGAATATCTCCCACACCTCATTTCCTTTCTTGCCTTCACCAAAACACATGCTTAATTTAACTCTATTGGATCCTTCACAACATTGTTATAAAATTATCCATTTACTCATTAACTTCAAAATGGCTCATTCTTGTATTGCCAACATTGTTATAAAATTATCCATTTAGGCCGGGCGCGGTGGCTTAAGCCTGTAATTCCAGCACTTTGGGAGGCCGAGGCGGGCGGATCATGAGGTTAGGAGATCGAGACCATCCTGGCTAACACGGTGAAACCCCGTCTCTACTAAAAAAATACAAAAAAACTAGCCGGGTGAGGTGGCAGGCGCCTGTAGTCCCAGCTACTCAGGAGGCTGAGGCAGGAGAATGGCGTGAACCCGGGAGGCAGAGCTTGCAGTGAGTTGAGATCCCGCCACTGCACTCCAGCCTGGGCGACAGCAAGACTCCGTCTCAAAAAAAAAAAAAAAAAAAAAAATTATCCATTTAATCATTACCTTCAAAATGGCTCATTCTTGTATTGCCAAAGTATTACTTTACATCATGTACAAAGTATGTGCTCGAAAATGGTTTTTAACTGAACTAAGTCAAACTTACTAGATGTTCAAAAAATGTTGACTAATTTACTTTTTGAAACTGTTGCTGGGCTTCACGCTATGAATCTCCAAAAGCAGTAATTATTTTTCTGTTTTGCTTAAAATTAGATGAGTATCAGCTAACAAACAGAGCACTGTAAAGCACCTAGAAGTATTATACCTATACCATGTGTATCTACTGCGAATCAGAGATGTCTCTTACAATATTCACGGTAACTCAATGAATTTTGTTTTCAACAACGGGGAGCTAAGGAGAAAGAGGTTAAAGCTGATCAGGTTACACACCTGATAGGTGACCAAACTCGTATGTGAACCTAAGGCTGGTGTTACTTCAAAATCCACATGAGTTTTTGTTGTTGTTGTTGCTCCTTCTTTTGTTTTTGCTCATCATCACACTATAACATCCTTCGATCTGGGCTCCACCTACTTCACCAGAGCTGCCCTTCTCCTCATGCTTTCCACCTCAGTCACACTGGGGCTTCTTTTCTTTTTTCTTCCATTTTCTTTTGCCTAAGGACCTCTGCCAAAAACTTTCTCTCCTCTCTTTGCCTAGTTCAGATCTCCACTAAATGGTCACTTTCTCAGTGAAATATTCTCTGATCCCCTTGATTGTTACATGCTCTAAAAACATGTTTTCTATATAGAAATGATCATAGTTTCTCACTATATATTCATTGCTGTGATTGTTTAATTTGCATTACCCGCAACACACACAAGCTCCATGTTCATTTTATTCACGATTGTAGTCTCAACACTACCAGAGTGCCTGGTAAGTATTTGCAGAATGAATTAATGATTGTCTTGAGCCATATATTCAGTGACTACATCTGGTCATTTTAAATTCCATGCCCTAAAAGGAAGTATCTCCAAAGCTTATTGTGAGCAGAAAAACCCTTTTCTGCACCTTTGAAGGAGTCTTTCCAAGGGTTCAATATTTAAACAATGTGACATGTGAACAGAACTCAAAAGAAGCATGTCAAGGACTGCTGAAAAAGCCCTTCTCTACCCAATTCTTTAGTTAGTAGTAGAAATCCCTTTGGCAATTTATTTAAGCCTTAAGAAATAAAACTCAAAATGCAAACACCACTGGTCAAGCCATTGGCCTTCATTCATTCATTCAGCAACTATTTTGTAAATAGCTATTAGGTGCTATTACAGGTGATAAGCACATCAGTAAAAAAGGCAAAGAAGGTTCCTGCCAACATGGAACTTATAGTACATAAGCAAACAAGTATATGAAGAAGAATTTTAAAGAAACATATCTACATGGAAGAACATAAAATACAGTAATGTAATACAAAGGGAATGAGAGCTATTCTAGGTAAGGTGGCCAGCAAAGGCCTCCCTGAGTATGTAATTGGTATATAAATAGATAAGCAGAACATTGAAGAGAATGAACAACCCAGAAAAGACTCATGAATAAATGGAAATGCACCACTTGAGAAAGGGAGCATTTAAACTTGGTGAAGAAGTTTCAGATGCTTTAGTGGTCGACATAGGCATGGGCAAGGACTTCATGTCTAAAACACCAAAAGCCACAGCAACGAAAGCCAAAATTAACAAATGGGATCTAATTAAACTAAAGTGTTTCTGCACAGCAAAAGAAACTACTATCAGAGTGAACAGGCAACCTACAGAATGGGAGAAAATTTTTGCAATCTACTCATCTGACAAAGGGCTAATATCCAGAACCTACAAAGAACTCAAACAAATGTACAAGAAAAAAACAAACAACCCCATCAAAAAGTGGGCAAAAGATATGAACAGACACTTCTCAAAAGAAGACATTCGTACAGCCAACAGACACATGAAAAAATGTTCATCATCACTCTCCATCAGAGAAATGCAAATCAAAACCACAATGAGATACCATCTCACACCAGTTAGAATGGCAATCATTAGAAAGTCAGGAAACAACAGGTGCTGGAGAGGATGTGGAGAAATAGGAACACTTTTACACTGTTGGTTGGATATTCAATTTTTCACTCTAGACCTCAATGGGCTTTAAATGTTTCCTTCCAAGATCTACAATAAATGCTATTCCAAACTTCTGAATCAAAAGAAAAGTTTATCTTTGTGAGATGAATCCATGTATCTCAAAACAGTTTCACAGTTTCTTGTTTTAATGTGGAGATATTCATTTTATCACTAAAGGCCTCAACGGGTTCCAAAATTTCCCATTGCAGACACCACAAAAAGAATGTTTACAACATTCTGAATAAAAAAAGAAAAGTTTAACTCTGTAAGATGAATCCACATATCATAAAGCTGTTTCACAGATTCGCAAGTTTTGTATAACTTTCGAAAGTTTTACAAAAATAGTATTTGCACCCTGCTGAATGAAAAGAAAGTTTTACTTTTGTTGGTGAAGCCAAACAGACCAAAGCGCTAACACAGATATCTTCTTTCTTGTTTTTTATCCGTGCATATTTTGTTCTTTTGATAGGCCTCAATGGGCACCCAAATTTCCCTTCATAGAGTGTACCAAAAGAGTGCATCCAATCTGTTGAATGAAAATAAAGTTTCACTGTGTAACAGAAATCCACACATCAGAAAGCAGTTTCACAGATAGGTTTTATCTGGTTCTCATCAACTGATTTTAAGTTTTCTCTTAGAAACCTCAATGGGCTCCAAAATGTCCCTTCACATACACTACAAAAGCACTCTTTCCACCTTCTGAATCAAAAGAAACCTTGAACTAAGTGAATTGAAACCAGACATAACATACGTAGATTTTGCATGAGATACGTTGTTTTTGGCTGTAGGCTTCAACGGGCATTCACATATCCCTACAGAGATTCATTAAAAAAATAGTGTTTCCTACTTGCTGAATAAAAAAAAGATTTACTCTGTGAGGTGAATGCATACATAAAAAAGCAGTTTCACAGCTAGGTTCTTCCNTAGTAAGTTTGACTTAGTTCAGTTAAAAACCATTTTTGAGCACATACTTTGTACATGATATAAAGTAATACTTTGGCAATACAAGAATGAGCCATTTTGAAGTTAATGATTAAATGGATAATTTTATAACAATGTTGGCAATACAAGAATGAGCCATTTTGAAGTTAATGATTAAATGGATAATTTATAACAATGTTGTGAAGGGTCCAATAGAGTTAAATTAAGCATGTGTTTTGGTGAATGCAAGAAAGGAAATGAGGTGTGGGAGATATTCTTTGCAGAAGGAAGTATTGGGGAAGGTTATGGAGGCGAGGAAGTTACAGCCAGTAACGCATGAGAGAGGTGCCACAGGAGAGAGAGAATTGTAGGACTCTTCTGCAAAAGGCTACTAGGAGAGGGAGGTGAGCCAGGGCAGTCCTGGGCCTCAGTGCTTACTGAATGGCTGCTCACAAAGAGCTCAGGTCTCTCTGGAAGGACATCCTGGATTATGGTCATGAGTTAGTGCACTCCCAAATATCACTTTTCAGATTACACGAACATAGTGTTAGCAAACTCCTTTATAAAGAGAAAGATGTAATTCTGTGAGATGAAATCACACATAATAAAGATGTTTCTCAGAAAGCAACTTTCTCGTTTTTATTTGAGAATGTTACCTTTTTCAGCATAAGGTTCAATGCGATTCAAAACACCATTTTTGAGATTCCCCAAAAACACTGGTAACAGACTGCTCCATGAAATGAATGTTTAATTCTGTGAGATGAATTCACACATCAGAAATCAGTCTCTAAGAAAACTTCTTTCTGGTTTTCATCTGAGGATATTTCCTTTTTCACCATATGCCTCAGTGCACTCCCAAATATCACTTTGCAGATTACAGGAACACAGTGTTAGCAAACTCCTTCATGAAGAGAAAGGTGTAATTCCGTGAGGTGAATTCACACATCAAAGAGAAGTTTCCCAGAAAGCTTTTTTCCAACTTTCCTTTGAGGATACTTCCTTTGTCTTCTTAGGCTTCAATGCAATAAAAAATATCCCTTTTCAGATTCCCCCAAAAGAGTGGTAACAGACTGCTCCAGAAAAAGAAAATGTAACTCTGTGAGACGACTTCACACATCACATCAGAGAACAGTTTCTCAGAAACCTTCTTTCTACTTTTCATCTGAGGATATTTCCCTTTTCACAATGTGCCTCAGTACACTCCCAAGTATCACCTAGCAGATTACAGGAACAGAGTGTTAGCAAACTCCTTCATGAATAGAAAGGTGTAATTCTGTGAGGTGAATTTACACATCACAAAGAAGTTTCTCAGAAAGTTTCTTTCTCGTTTTTATTTGAGGATATTTCCACTGTCAGTGTAGGCTTCAATGAGATTAAATTATCATTAGTCAGGCTCCCCAAAAACAGTGGTAACAAAGTGCTCTATGAAAAAATGTGTAACTCTGTGAGATGAATTCACACATCAGAAAACGGTTTCTCAGATACTATCTTTCTAGTTTTCATCTGAGGACATTTCCTTTTTCACCATATGCCCCAGTGCACTCCCAAATATCACTTTACAGATTACAGGAACACAGTGTTAGCAAACTCCATCATGAAGAGAAAGGTGTAATTCTGTGAGGTGAATTCACACATCACAAAGAATTTTCTCAGAGAGCTTCTTTCTAGTTTTTATTTGAGAATATTTCCTTTGTCTGTGTAGCCTACCAAGCGATAAACATATCAATTCTCAGGTCCCCTAAAAACAGAGGTAAGAGACTGCTCCATGAAAGGAAAGCGTAACTCTGTGAGACGAATTCATACATCAGAGAACAGTTTCTCTGAAACCTTCTTTCTAATTTTAATCTGAGGATATTTCCTTTTTCGCCATATGCCTCAGTGCACTCCGAAATATCACTTTGCAGATTACATGAACACAGTGTTAGCAAACTCCTTCATGAAGAGAAAGGTGTAATTCTGTTATGTGAATTCACACATCATAAAGAAGTTTCTCAAAAACCTTCTTTCTAATTTTCACTTGAGAATATTTCATTTGTTGAAGTAGGCTTCAATGCAATAAAAATATCATTTCTCAGGTTCCCCAAAAACAGTGGTAACAGACTGCTCCAGGAAAAGAAAGTGTAACTCTTTTAGACGAATTCACACATCAGAGAACAGTTTCTCAGAAATCTTCTTTCTATTTTTCATCTGAGGATACTTCCTTTTTCACCATATGCTTCAGTGCACTCCGAAATATCACTGTGCAGATTACAGGAACACAGGGTTAGCAAACTCCTTCATGAAAAGTTTCTTTGTAGTTTTTATTTGATGATATTTCCTTTGTTCAAGTAGGCTTCAATGCGATAAACAATATCATTTCTCATATCCTTTGAGATATCATGTCCTTCAATATCATGTCCTTTGTCCGCGTAGGCTTCAATGTGATAAAAATATCACTTCTCAGGTTCCCCAAAAACAGTGGTAACCGACTGCTGTAGGAAAAGAAAGTGTAACTCTTTGAGACGAATTCACTCATCAGAGAATAGTTTCTCAGAAATCTTCTTTCTGCTTTTCATCTGAGGATACTTCCTTTTGGACCATATGCCTCAGTGCATTCCAAATATCACTTTGCAGATTACAGGAACACAGTGTTAGCAAACTCCTTCATGAAGAGAAAGGTGTAATTCTGCGAGGTGAATTGACATTTAATAAAGATGTTTCTCAGAAAGCTTCTTCCTCATTTTTATTTGAGGATATTTCCTTTGTCAGCATAGCCTTCAATGCGATTCGAAATATCATTTCAAAGATTCCCCTAAAACACTGGTAACAGACCACTACATGAAACGAATGTTTAACTCTGTGAGATGAATTCATACATCAGAAATCAGTTTCTCAGAAGGCTTCTTTCTGGTTTTCATCTGAGGATATTACCTTTTTTACCTTATGATTCTAGGTGCTAACAAATATCCATTTGCAGATTCCACCAAAACAGTGGTAGCAAACTGTTTCATGAAGAGGAAGGTGTATTTCATTGCGATGAATTCACAATTCCCAGAGAAGTTTCCCAGAAAGCTTTTTTCTAGCTTTCATTTGAGGATACTTCCTTAGTCTTCTTAGGCTTCATTGCAATAAACAATATCCCTTTCAGATTCCCCAAAAACAGTGGTAACAGAGTGCTCCAGAAAAAGTATTTGTAACTCTGTGAGACGAATTCACACAACAGAGAACAGTTTCACAGAAACCTTCTTTCTAGTTTTCATCCGAGGATATATTGTTTTTCACCATAAGCCTCAGAGCACTTCCAAATATCACTTTCCTGATAATAAGAACATCATATTAGCAAATGCCTTCATGAAGAGAAAGGAGTAATTCTGTGAGGTGATTTCACACATCACAAAGAAGATTATCAGAAAGGTTCTTTCTAGTTTTTACTTGAGTATATGTCCTTTGTCAGCATAGGCTTCAATGCGATTCGAAATATCATTTCTGAGATTCCTCTAAAACACTGGTAAGAGACTGTCCATGAAAGGAATGTTTAACTCTGTGAGATGAATTCCCACATGAGAAATCAGTTTCTCAGAAAGCTTCTTTCTGGTTTTCATCTGAGTATATTTCCTTTTTAACCTTATGCTTCTATGCGCTAACAAATATCCATTTGCAAATTCCACCAAAGCAGTGCTAGCAAAATGTTTCATGAAGAGGAAGGTGTATTTCATTGTGATGAATTCACGAATCCCAGAGAAGTTTCCCAGAAAGCTTTTTTATAACTTTCATTTGAGGATACTTCGTTTGTCTTCTTAGGCTTCGGTGCGATAAAAAATATCCTTTTTCAGATTCCCCAAAAAGAGTGGTAAGAGACTGCTCCAGCAAAAGAAACTGTAACTCTGTCACACGAATTCACACATAAGAGAACAGTTTCTCAGAAAACTTCCTTTTAGTTTTTATTTGAGGATATTTCCTTTGTCCGCATAGGCTTCAATGCGATAAAACTATCCCTTCACAGGTTCCCCCAAAACAGTGGTAACAGACTGTTCCAGGAAAAGAAAGTGTAACTATGTGAGACGAATTCACACATTAGAGAACTGTTTCCCAGAAACCTTCTTTCTACTTTTCATCAGAGGATATTCCCTTTTTCACCATATGCCTCAGTGCACTCCCAAATATCACTTTGCAGATTACAGGAACACAGTGTTAGCAAACTCCTTCATGAAGAGAAAGGTGTAATTCTATGAGGTGAATTCACACATCATATAGAAGTTTCTCGGAAAGCTTCTTTCTAGTTTTTATTTGATGGTATTTCCTTTGTCCGCGTAGGCTTCAATGTGATAAAAATATCACTTCTCAGGTTCCCCAAAAACAGTGATAACACACCGCTCCAGGAAAAGAAAGTGTAATTCTGTGAGATGAATTCACACAACAGAGAACAGTTTCTCTGAAACCTTCTTCCTAGTTTTCATTTGAGGATATTTCCTTTTCAACCATATGCCTCAATGCACTCCCAAATGTCACTTTGTAGATTACAGGAACACAGAGTTAGCAAACTCCTTTATTTAGAGAGAGGTATAATTCTCTGAGGTGATTTCACACATAATAAAGATGTTTCTCAGAAAGCTTCTTTCTCCTTTTTACTTGAGGATATTTCCTTTGTCATCAAAGTCTTCAATGCGATCCAAAATATCATTTCTGAGATTCCCCAAAAACACTGGCAGCAGACAGCTCCATGAAACGAATGTTTACCTCTGTGAGATGAACTCACAAATTAAAAATCAGTTTCTCAGAGCACTTCTCTCTGGTTTTCATCAGAGGATATTTTCCTTTTTACCTTATGCCTCTATGCGCTCCTAAATATCCTTTTGCAGATTCCATGAAAAAAATGCTAGCAAATCGTTTCAAGAAGAGGAAAGTGTATTTCATTGGGATGAATTCACACATCACAGAGAAGTTTCCCAGAAAGATTTTTTTCTAACTTTCATTTGAGGATACTTCTTTTGTCTTCTTAGGCTTCAATGAGATAAAAAGTATCTCTTTTCAGATTCCCCAAAAGAGTGGTAACAGACTGCTCCAGAAAAAGAATTTGTAACTCTGTGAGACGAATTCACACGGCAGAGAACAGTTTCACAGAAACCTTCTTTCTAGTTTCCATCCGAGGATATTTCCTTTTTCACCATAAGCCTCAGAGCACTCCCAAATATCACTTTGCAGATTACAGGAACACAGTGTTAGCAAACTCCTTCATGAAGAGAAAGGTGTAATTCTGTGAGGTGAATTCAAAATCACAAAGAAGATTCTCGGAAAGCTTCCTTCTAGTTTTTATTTCAGGATATTTCCTTTGTCCGTCTAGGCTTCAATGCGATAAAAATTATCACTTTTCAGGTTACCCAAAAACAGTGGTAACAGACTGCTCCAGGAAAGGTAAGTGTAACTCTGTGAGACGAATTCACACATCAGAGAGCAGTTTCTCAGAAACCTTCTTTTTAGTTTTCATCCTATGATATTTCCTTTTTCACCACATATCTCAGTGCACTCCCAAATATCACTTTGCAGATTACAGGAACACAGTGTTAGCAAACTCCTTCATGAAGAGAAAGCTGTAATACTGTATGGTGAATTCACACATCACAAAGAAGTTTCTCAGAAAGCTTCTTTCCAGTTTTATTTGAGGATATTTCCTTTCTCCGTGTAGGCTTCAAAGCAATAAAAGTATCACTTCTCAGCTTCCTCAAAAATAGTGCTAACAGACTGCTCCATGAAAGGTAAGTGTAACTCTGTGAGACGAATTCACACATCAGAAAACTGTTTCTCAGAAAGCTTCTTTCTGCTTTTCATCTGAGGATATTTCCATTATCACCATATGCCTCAGTGTACTCCCAAATATCACTTTGCAGATTACAGGAACACAGTGTTAGCAAACTCCTTCATGAAGAGAAAGGTGTAATTCTGTGAGGTGAATTCACACATAACAAATACGTTTCTAAGAAAATTTCTTCCTCATTTTTATTTGAGGATTTTTCTTTTGTCAGCATAGACTTCAACGTGATTTGAAATATCATATCTGAGATTCCCCTAAAACACTGGTAACAGACTGTCCATGAAAGGAATGTTTAACTGTGTGAGATGAATTCACACATCAGAAATCAGTTTCTCAGAAAGCTTCTTTCAGGTTTTCATCTGAGGATATTTCCTTTTTTACCTTATGTGCTCCCAATTATCCATTTGCAGATTCCACCAAAACAGTGGTAGCAAACTGTTTCATGAAGAGGAAGGGGTATTTCATTGTGATGAATTCACAATCCCAGAGAAGTTTCCCAGAAAGCTTTTTTCTAACTTTCATTTGAGGATACATCCTATGTCTTCTTAGGCTTCAATGCGACAAAACGTATCCCTTTTCAGATTCCCAAAAAAGAGTGGTAACAGAGTGCTCCAGGAAAAGAAATTGTAACCCTGTGAGACGTATTCACACATCAGAGAACCATTTCTCAGAAACCTTCTTTCTAGTTTTCATCTGAGATTATTACCTTTTTCACCATGAGCCTCAGAGCACTCCCAAATATCACTTTGCCAATTACAGGAACACAGTGTTAGCAAACTCCTTCATGAAGAGAAAGGTGTAATTCTGTGAGGTGAATTCACACATCTCTACGAAGATTCTCAGAAAACTTCTTTTTCATTTTTATTTGAGGATACGTCCTTTGTCCATGTAAGCTTCAATGTGATAAAAATAGCATTTCTCAGGTTCCCCAAAAACAGTGGTATCAGACTGCTCCAGGAAAAGAAAGTGTAACTCTTTGAGACGAATTCACTCATCAGATAACCGTTTCTCAGAAACATTCTTTCTGTTTTTCATCTGAGGATATTTCCTTTTTCAACATATACCTCAGTGCACTCCCAAATATCACTTTGCAGATTACACGAACACAGTGTAAGCAAACTCCTCCTTGAATAGAAAGGTGTAATTCTGTGAGTTGAATTCTCACATAATAAAGATGTTTCTCATAAAGCTTCTTTCTCATTTTTATTTGAGGATATTTCTTTTGTCAGCATGGGCTTCAAAGTGAACCGAAATATCATTTATGAGATTCCCCTTAAACACTGGTAATAGACTACTCCATGAAATGAATGTTTAACTCTGTGAGATGAATTCACACATCAGAAATCAGTTTCTCAGAAAGCTTCTCTCAGGCTTTCATATGAGGATATTTCCTTTTTTATCTTCTGCTTTGATGCGCTCCCAAATATCCTTTTGCAGATTCCACGAAAACAGTGGTAGCAAACTGTTTCATGAAGAGGAAGGTGTATTTCATTGGGATGAATTCACTCATTACAGAGAAGTTTACCAGATACCTTTTTTCTAACTTTCATTTGAGGATACTTCCTTTGTCTACATAGGCTTCAATGCGATAAAAAAAAAAAAATCCCTTTTCAGATTCCCAAAAAAAGAGTGGTAACAGACTGCTCCATGAAAAGAAAGTGTAACTCTGTGAGACGAATTCCCACATCAGAGAACAGTTTCTCAGAAACCTTCTTTCTACTTTTCATTTGAGGATCTTTCCTTTTTCACCATAGGCCTCAGTGCACTGCCAAGTATCACTTTGCAGATTACAGGAACACAGTGTTAGCAAACTCCTTCATGAAGACAAAAGTGTAATATTGTGAGGTGAATTCACACATCATAAAGAAGTTTCTCAGAAAGCTTCTTTCCAGTTTTCTTTGAGGATATTTCCTTTGTCTGCGTAAGCTTCAATGCGATAAAATTATCACTTCTCAGTTTCCCCAAAAACAGTGGTAACAACTGCTCCATGAAAGGTAAGTGTAACTCTGTGAGACGAATTCACACATCAGAGAACAGTTTCTCAGAACCCTTCTTTCTACTTTTCACCTGAAGATATTTCCTTTTTCTACCTATACCTCAGTGGACTCCCAAATATCATTTTTTAGATTACAGGAACACAGTGTTAGCAAACTCCTTCATAAAGAGAAAAGTGTAATTCTGTGAGGTGAATTCACACATAATAAAGGTGTTTCTCAGAAAGATTATTTTTCGTTTTTATTTCAGGATATTTTCTTTGTCAACATAGGCTTCAATGTGATTCAAAATATCATTTTTGAGATTCCCCTAAAACTCTGGTAACAGACTGCTGCATGAAACGAATGTTTAACTCTGTGAGTGAATTCACACATCAGAAATCCGTTTCTCAGAAAGCTTCTTTCAGGTTTTCCTCTGAGGATATTTACTTCTTTACCTTATACTTCTATGTGCTCCCAAATATCCATTCGCAGATTCCACCAAAACAGAGGTAGCATACTGTTTCATGAAGAGGAAGGTGTATTTCATACGGATGAATTCACAATTCCCAGAGAAGTTTCCCAGAAAGATTTTCCTAACTTTCATTTGAGGATACTTCCTTTGTCTTCTTAGGCTTCAATGCGATAAAAAAAAATCCCTTTTCAGATTCCCCAAAAAGAGTGGTAACAGACTGCTCCAGAAGAAGAATTTTTGAGGGGCGGAGCAAGATGGCCGAATAGGAATAGCTCCAGTCTCCAACTCCCAGCGCGAGCGACACAGAAGACCGGTGATTTCTGCATTTTCAACTGAGGTACTGGGTTCATCTCACTGGGGAGTGCCGGACGATCGGTGCTGGGCAGCTGCTGCAGCCCGACCAGCGAGAGCTGAAGCAGGGTGAGGCATTGCCTCACCTGGGAAGCGCAAGGGGGAAGGGAATCCCTTTTCCTAGCCAGGGGAACTGAGACACACAACACCTGGAAAATCGGGTAACTCCCACCCCAATACAGCAGCGAGGCTGGGGGAGGGGCGCCCACAATTGCTGAGGCTTAAGTAGGTAAACAAAGCTGCTGGGAAGCTCGAACTGGGTGGAGCTCACAGCAGCTCAAGGAAACCTGCCTGTCTCTGTAGACTCCACCTCTGGGGACAGGGCACAGTAGACAATAACAAACGCAACAGAAACCTCTGCAGACGCAAACGACTCTGTCTGACAGCTTTGAAGAGAGCAGTGGATCTCCCAACATGGAGGTTGAGATCTGAGAAGGGACAGACTGCCTGCTCAAGTGGGTCCCTGACCCCTGAGTAGCCTAACTGGGAGACATCTCCAACTAGGGGCAGTCTGACACCCCACACCTCACAGGGTAGAGTACACCCCTGAGAGGAAGCTTCCAAAGCAAGAATCAGACAGGTACACTTGCTGTTCAGAAATATTCTATCTTCTGCAGCCTCTGCTGCAGATACCCAGGCAAACAGGGTCTGGAGTGGACCTCAATCAATCTCCAACAGACCTACAGCTGAGGGTCCTGACTGTTAGAAGGAAAACTATCAAACAGGAAGGACACCTACACCAAAACCCCATCAGTACATCACCATCATCAAAGACCAGAGGCAGATAAAACCACAAAGATGGGGAAAAAGCAGGGCAGAAAAGCTGGAAATTCAAAAAATAAGAGCGCATCTCCCCCGGCAAAGGAGTGCAGCTCATCGCCAGCAACGGATCAAAGCTGGACAGAGAATGACTTTGACGAGATGAGAGAAGAAGGCTTCAGTCCATCAAATTTCTCAGAGCTAAAGGAGGAATTATGTACCCAGCAAAAAGAAAATAAAAATCTTGAAAAAAAAGTGGAAGAATTGATGGCTAGAGCAATTAATGCAGAGAAGGTCATAAACGAAATGAAAGAGATGAAAACCATGACACGAGAAATACGTGACAAATGCACAAGCTTCAGTAACCGACTCGATCAACTGGAAGAAAGAGTATCAGCGATTGAGGATCAAATGAATGAAATGAAGCGAGAAGAGAAACCAAAAGAAAAAAGAAGAAAAAGAAATGAACAAAGCCTGCAAGAAGTATGGGATTATGTAAAAAGACCAAATCTACGTCTGATTGGGGTGCCTGAAAGTGAGGGGGAAAATGGAACCAAGTTGGAAAACACTCTTCAGGATATCATCCAGGAGAACTTCCCCAACCTAGTAGGGCAGGCCAACATTCAAATCCAGGAAATACAGAGAACGCCACAAAGATACTCCTCGAGAAGAGCAACTCCAAGACACATAATTGCCAGATTCACCAAAGTTGAAATGAAGGAAAAAATCTTAAGGGCAGCCAGAGAGAAAGGTCGGGTTACCCACAAAGGGAAGCCCATCAGACTCACAGCAGATCTCTCGGCAGAAACTCTACAAGCCAGAAGAGAGTGGGGGCCAATATTCAACATTCTTAAAGAAAAGAATTTTAAACCCAGAATTTCATATCCAGCCAAACTAAGTTTCATAAGTGAAGGAGAAATAAAATCCTTTATAGATAAGCAAATGCTTAGAGATTTTGTCACCACTAGGCCTGCCTTACAAGAGACCCTAAAAGAAGCANGTAACTCTGTGAGATGAATTCACACATCAGAGAACAGTTTCTCATAAAATTTCTTTCTGCTTTTCATCTGAGGACATTTCCTTTTTCACCATAAGCCTCAGTGCACTCCTAAATATCACTTTGCAGAATACAGGAACACAGTGTTAGCAAACTCTTTCATGAAGAGAAAGGTGTAATTCTGTGAGGTTAATTCACACATAATAAAGATGTTTCTCAGAAAGCTTCTTTCTCGTTTTTATTTGAGGATATTTCCTTTGTCAGCATAGCCTTCAATACGATCCAAAATATCATTTCTGAGATTCCCCAAAAACGCTGGTAACAGACTGCTCCATGAAAGGAATATTTAACTCTGTGAGAAGAATTCACACATCAGAATATGATTTCTCAGAAACCTTCTTTCTGGTTTCCATCTGAGGATATTTCCTTTTTTACCTTATGCCTCTATGCGCTCTCAAATATCCTTTTGCAGATTCCACGAAAACAATGTTAGCAAACTGTTTCGTGAAGAGGAAGGTGTATTTCATTGGGATGAATTCACACATCACAGAGAAGTTTCCCAAAAAGCTTTTTTCTCTCTTTCATTTGAGGATACTTCCTCTGTCTTCTTAGGCTTCAAACGATAAAAAATATCCCTTTTCAGATCCCGAAAAAGAGTGGTAACAGACTGCTCCATGAAAAGAAAGTATAACTCTGTAAGACGAATTCACACATTGGAGAACAGCTTCTCAGTAACCTTCTTTATAGTTTTCATCAGAGAATATTTCCTTTTTCACCATAGGCCTAGAGCACTCCCAAATATCACTTTGCAGATTACAGGAACACAGTGTTAGCAAACTCCTTCATGAAGAGAAAGGTGTAATTCTGTGAGGTGAAATCACACATCACTACGAAGATTCCCAGAAAGCTTCTTTTCAGTTTTTATTTGAGGATATGTCCTTTGTCCCCGTAGGCTTCAATGCGATAAAAATATCAATTCTCAAGTTCCCCAAAAACAGTGATAACAGTACACCAGGAAAAGAAAGTGTATCTCTGTGAAATGAATTCACATATCGGAGAATATTTTCTGAGAAACCTTGTTTCTGCTTTTCATCTGAGGATATTTCCTTTCTTACCATAGACCTCAATGCGCTCCCAAATATCACTTTACAGATTCCACGAAAAGAGTGTTAGCAAACTGCTACAAGAAAGGAAAGGTGAGTCCCTGTGTGATGAATTCACACATCAGAAAGCAAGTTGTCATAAAACTTCTTTCTAGCTATTTTCTGAGGATACTTCCTTTTTCACAATAGGCCTCAAAGTGCTCCCAAATATCAATTTGCAGATTCCACAAGAACAGTGTTAGCAAACTGCCTCATGAAGACTAAGTTGTAACTCTGGGAAATAAATTCATATATCACAAAGAAGTTTCTCAGAAAACTTCTTTCATGTTTTCATCTGAGGATTTTTCAATTGTCCTTACAGTCTTCAATGCGATCTGAAATCTCAGTTCTCAGATTCCACAAAAAAAAAGATGAGCAAACGGCTCCACGAAATACAGTGGTAACTCTGAGTTGAATTCACACATAACAAAGCCGTTTCTCAGAAATCTTCATTCTAGTTTTTCTCTGAGGATATTTCCTTTGTCACCCTAAGTTTCATTGCGCTAAGAATTATCTGATGGCAGATTTCAAGAAAACTGAGTTAGCAAACTGATTAATGAAGAGAAAAGTGTATCTCTGTGATTTGCATTCACACAACACAATGCAATTTCTCAGAACGCTTCTTTCCAGTTTTTATCTGTGGATATTTCCTTTTTCACCAGAGCCCCCAATTCGCTCCCAAATATCACTTTGCAGATTCCACGAGGAGAGTGTTAGCAAACAGCTACATGAACAGAAAGGTGGAACTCTGTGAGATGAATTCAGAGGTCAGAAAGACATTTTTCAGAAAACTTATTTCTCGTTTTTATCTAGGGATATTTCCTTTGGCTGTATACTCTTCAAAGCGATCCGAAATCAGTTCTCAGATTCCACAAAAACTGGACTAGCAAACAGCTCCATGAAATACAGCTGTAACTCAGTGAGTTGAATTCACACTTCACAAAGCAGTTCCTCAGAAAACTTCTTTCTACTTTTTATCTGAAGATATTTCCTTTGTCACCGTCAGCTTCATTGGGCAAAGAAATATCCCTCTGCAGATGTCCAGAAAACTGTGTTAGCAAACTGACCAATGAACAGAATTGTGTAACTCTATTGGTTGCATTCACACGTCACAATGCAGTTTCTCAGAATGCTTCTTTTCAGTTTTTATCTGAAGCTATTTCCTTTTTCACTGTAGCCCTCAGTGCGCTCCCAAATATCACTTTGGAGATTCCACGAGTACAGTGATAGTGAACAGTATCATGAACTGAAAGGTGGAACTCTGTGAGATGAATTTAAAGATCACAAAGAAGTTGCTCAGAAAGCTTCTTTCTCGTTTTTATGTGATTATATTTCCTTTTCCACCATAGCCCTCAATGCGATCCCAAATATCACTTTTCAGATTCAATGAAAACAGTGTTACCAAACGGATTCATGAACATATAGGTGGAATACTCTGAGATGAATTCACAGACACAAAGGAGTTTCTCAGAAAGCTTCTTTCTCATTTTCACCTGAGGACATTTCCTTTTTCCGTATAGTCTTCAAAGCGATTCGAAATATCACTTCTCAGATTCCACAAAAACACAAATATCACTTTGCAGATTCCGTGAGAACAGTGTTAGCAAATGGCTTCATTAACAGAAAGGTGGAACTCTGTGATGAATTCGCAGATCACGAATAAGTTTCTAAGAAAGCTTCTATCTCATTTTTATCTGATTATATTTCCTTTTCCACCATAGCCCTCAATGCACTTCAAAATATCAGTTTGCAGATTCCACGAGAACAGTATTAGCAAACAGTTTCATTAACAGAAAGGTGGAACTCTGTGAGATGAATTCACAGAACAGAAAGGAATTTCTCAGAAAACTTCTTTCTCGTTCTTACTTGAGGATATTTCCGCTTTCCATATTGTCTTCAAAGTGATTCGAAATATCATTTCTCGGATTCCACAAAAACAAGGCTACCAAACGGCTGCATGAAATACAGTTGTAACTCAGTCAGTTGAATTCACAGATCACAAAGAAGTTTCTCAGAAAGCTTCTTTCCCCTTTTTATCTGAGGATATTTCCTTTTTCACCATAGCCCTCAATGCACTCACAAATATCACTTTGCAGTTTCCACGAGAACAGTGTTAGTAAACGGCTTCATGAACAGAAAGGTGGAACTCTTTGAGATGAATTCACAGAACAGATAGAAATGTCTCTGAAAATTTTTTGTAGTTTTTATCTGAGAATACTTCCTTCTTCCGTATCGTCTTCAAAGAGATTCGAAATATCAGTTCTCAGATTCCACAAAAACAGTGTAGCAAATGGCTCCAAGAAATACAGCTGTGTCTCAGTGAGTTGAATTCACACATCACAAAACAGTTTCTCAGAAAGCTTCTTTCTGCGTTTCATCTGTGGATAGTTCCTTTGTCACCATAAGCTTCATTGAGCTAAGAAATATCCCATTCCAGATTTCAAGAAAACGGAATTGGCAAACTGATCAATGAAAAGAAAAGTGTAACTCTGTGAGTTGCATTCACACGTCACAAAGCAGCTTCTCAGAATGCTTCCTTCCAGTTTTTATCTGAGGATATTTCCTTTCTCACCATAGCCCTCAATGCGCTCCCAAGTATCACATTGCAATTTCCACGAAACAGTGTTATCAAAAAACTTCATGAACAGAAAGGTGTAGCTCTGTGAGATGAATTCACAGATCACAAAGAAGTTTTTCAGAAGCCTTCTCTCTTTTTTTATCTGAAGATATTTTCCTTTCCACCATAGCCCTCAATACACTCCCATATAACCCATTGCAGATTCCTCATGAACAGAAAGGTGGAACACTGTGAGATGAATTCACAGATCACAAAGAAATTTTTCAGAAAGCTTCTTTCTCATTTTTTCCTTAGGATGTTACTTTTTTTACTGTAGCCCTCAATGTGCTCCCAAATATCACTTTGCAGTTTCAATGAGAACAGTGTTAGTAAACAGCTTCATGAGCAGAAAGGTGGAACTCTGTGAGATGAATTCACAGATCACAAAGAAGTTTCTCAGAGAGCTTCTTTCTCTATTTTATCTGTGGATATATCCATTTTCACCATAGACCTCAAAGAACTCCCAAATATCTCTTTGCAGATTCCATGAGAACAGTGTTAGTAAATGGCTTCATGAACAGAATGGTTGAACTCTGTGAGGTGAATTCACAGATCAAAAAGAAGTTTCTCAGAAAGCTTCTTTCTCATTTTTATCTGATTATATTTCCTTTTCCACCATAGCCCCCAAAGCGCTCCCAAATATCACTTTGCAGATTCCTTGAGAACAGTATTAGCAAACAGCTTCATGAACAGAAATGTGGAACTCTGTGAGAAGAATTCACAGAACACTTAGAAATTTCTCCAAAAACTTTTTTCTCATTTTTATCTGAGGATAATTCCTTTTTCCATATCATCTTCAAAGCGATACAAAATATCAGTTCTCAGATTCCACAAAAACGGGGCTAGCAAATGGCCCCACGAAATACCCATGTAACCCAGTCAGTTGAATTCACACATCACAAAGCCGTTTCTCAGAGAGCTTCTTTCTACATTTTATCTCAGGATATCTCCTTTGTCACCATAAGCTTCATTGCCCTAAGAAATATCCCATTACAGATTTCGAGAAAACACAGTTAGCAAGCTGATCAAAGAAAAGAAAAGTGTAACACTGTGAGTTGCATTCACATGTCAAAAAGCAGTTCCTCAGAACGCTTCTTTCCAGTTTTTATCTGAGGATGTTTCCTTTTTCACCATAGCCCTCAATACACTCCCAAATATCACTTTACAGTTTCCACGAGAACAGTGTTAACAAACGGGCTCATGAACAGAAAGGTGGAACTCTGTGAGATGAATTCATAGATCACAAAGTAGTTTCTCAGAAACCTTCTCTCTCGTTTTATCTGAAGATATTTTCTTTCCAACGTGGCCCTTAATACACTCCAATATATCACTTTGCAGATTCCACGAGAACAGTGTTAGCAAACGGCTCGTGAACAGAAAGGTGGAACACAGTGAGATGAATTCACAGATCACAAAGAAATTTCTCAGAAATTTCTTTCTCGTTTTTTTCTGAGAATATTTCTTTTTTTTAACCATAGCCCTCATGCACTCCCAATATCACTTTGTAATTTCCACGAGAACAGTGTTAGTGTAGCAAACGGCTTCATGAACACAAAGGTGGAACTCTGTGAGATGAATTCACAGATTTCAGAAAAGTTTCTCAGAAAGCTTCTTTCTCCTTTTTATCTGATTACTTTTCGTTTTCCATCATAGCCCTCAATGCGCTCCCAAATATCCCGTTGCAGTTTCCACGAGAACAGTGTTAACAAACGGCTTCATGAACATAAAGGTGGAACTCTGTGAGATGAATACACAGATCACAAAGAAGTTTCTCAGAAAATTTCTTTCTTGTTTTCATCTGATTATATTTCCTTTTCCACCATAGCCTTCAATGAGCTCCCAATTATCACTTTGCAGATTCCACGAGAAGAGTGTTAGCAAACAGCTACATGAACAGAAAGGTGGAACTCTGTGAGATGAATTCACAGATCAGAAAGAAATTTCCCATAAAACTTCTTTCTCACTTTTATCTGACGATATTTCCTTTGGCCATATAGTATTCAAAGGGATCCAAAATGTCAATTCTTAGATTCCACAAAGCCAGGACTAGCAAACAGCTCCACGAAATACAGGTGTAACTCAGTGAGTTGAATTCGCACATCACAAAGCAGTTTCTCAGAAAGCTTCTTTCTACTTTTGATCTGAAGATATTTCCTTTGTCAAGGTAAGCTTCATTGGGCAAAGAAATATCCTATTGTAGATTTGAAGAAAACTGTGTTAGCAAACTGATCAACGAACAGAATTGTGTAACTCTGTGAGTTGTATCCACACGTCACAATGCAGTTTCTCAGAACGTTTCTTTTCAGTTTTTATCTGAAGATATTTCCTTTTCCACTGTAGCCCTCAATGCACTCCCAAATATGACTTTTCAGATTCCACGAGAAGAGTGTTAGCAAACTGCTACATGAACAGAAAGGTGGAACCCTGTGAGATGAATTCAGACATCAGAAAGTCATTTCTCAGAAAACTTCTTTCTCGTTTTTATCTGGGATATTTCCTTTGGCTGTATACTCTTCAAAGAGATTCAAAATATCAGCTCTCAGATTCCACAGAAACAGGACTAGCAAACAGCCCCATGAAATACAGCTGTAACTCAGTGAGTTGAATTCACACATCACAAAGCAGTTTCTCAGAAAGCTTCTTTCTACTTTTTATCTGATTATATTTCCATTTCCATAATAGACCTCAAAGTGCTCCCCTATATCACTTTGCAGATTCCACGAGAACAGAGTTAGCATACAGCTTCATGAACAGAAAAGTTAAACTCTGTGAGGTGAATTCACAGCACAGAAAGAAATTTCTCAGAAAACATCTTTCTCATTTTTATCTGAGGATATTTCTTTTGCCGTATAGTTTTCATAGCGATCCGAAATATCAGTTTTCAGACTCCATAAAAATAGAGATACCAAACGATTCCATGAAATACTGGTGTAACTCAATGAGTTGAATTCACACGTCACAAAGCAGTTTCTCAGAAAGTTTGTTCCACTTTTTACTGGAGGATATTTATTTTGTAACTGTAAACTTCATTTTTCAAAGAAATATCTGATTGCAAATTTCAAGAAAAAAGTGACAGCAAACTGATCAATGAAAAGAAAAGTGTAACTCTGTGAGTTGCATTCACACGTCACAATGCAGTTTCTCAGAATGCTTCTTTCTAGTTTTTTTCTGAGGATATTTCCTTTTTCATACAGCTCTCAAAGTGCTCCAAATATCACTTTGCAGATTCCACAAGAAAACTGTGAGCAAGCAGCTTCATGAACAGAAAGGTGAAACTCTGTGAGAAGAATTCACAGATCAGAAAGAAATTGCTCAGAAACTTCTTTTTCGCTTTTATCTGAGGATATTACCTTTCGCCGTATAGCTTTCAAAGCAATTCGAAAAATCAGTTCTCAGATTCCAGAAAAACAAATCTAGCAAACGGCTTCAGGAAATGCAGCTGTAACTCAGTGAGTTGAATCCACACATCACAATGCAGTTTCTTAGAAAACTTCTTTCTACTTTTCATCTAACATGCTCCCAAATATCACTTTGCAGTCTCCACAAGAACAGCGTTAGCAAACGGCTTCATGAACAGAAAGGTAGAACTCAGGGAGATGAATTCACAGATCACAAAGAAGTTTCTCAGAAAACTTTTTTCTCGTTTATATCTGATTATATTTCCTTTTACACCAAAGCCCTCAATGCGCTCCCAAATATCACCTTGCATGTTCTATGAGAACAGTGTTAGCAAACGGCTTCATTAACAAAAAGGTGGAACTCTGTGAGATGAATTCACAGATCACAAAGAAGTTTCTCAGAAACGTTCTTCCTCGTTTTTATCTGATTATATTTCCTTTTCCACCATAGCCCTCAATATGCTCCCAAATATCACTTTGTGCATTGCACGAGAACAGCCTTAGCAAACGGATTCATGAACAGATACGTGGAACTCTGTGAGATGAATTGACAGATCACAAAGAAGTTTCTCAGAAAGCTTCTTTCTCGTTTTTATCTGATTATATTTCCTTTTCCACCATAGAACTCAAAGCGCACCCAAATATCCTTTGCAGATTCCACAAGAGCAGTATTAGCAAGCAGCCTCATGAACAGAAATGTGGAACTCTGTGCAATGAATTCACAGAACTGAAAGGAACTTCTCAGAAAATTTCTTGATCGTTTTTATCTCAGGATATTTCCTTTTTCCGTATCATCTTCAAAGCGATCTGAAATATCAGTTCTCAGGTTCCACAAAAACAGGGCTCGCAAATGGCTCCACGAAATACAGGTGTAACTCAGTGAGTTGAATTCACACATCACAAAGCAGTTTATCAGAAAGCTTTTTTCTACTTTTTATGTGAGGATAATCCCTTTGTCACCATAAGCTTCATTGCGCTAAGTAATATCCCATTGCAGATTTCAAGAAAACAGAGTTAGCAAACTGATCTAAGAAAAGAAAAGTGTAACTCCGTGAGTTGTATTCACACGTCACAAAGCAGTTTTTCATAACAATTCTTTCCAGTTATTATCTGAGGATATTTCCTTTTCCACCATAGCCCTCAATGCACTCCCAAATATCACTTTGCAGATTCCACGAGAACAGTATTAGCAAACAGCTGCATGAAGAGAAAAGTGGAACTGTGTGCGGTGAATTCACAGAACAAAAAGAAATTTCTCAGAAAACTTCTTTCTCATTTTTATCTGAGGATGATTCCTTTTTTCGTATCACTTCAAAATGATCTGAAACATCAGTTCTCAGATTCCACAAAAACAAGACTAGTACACGGCTCCTTGAAATACAAGTGTAACTCAGTGAGTTAAATTCACACATCATGAAGCAGTTTCCTAGAAAGCTTCTTTCTACTTTTTATCTGAGGATATTTCCTTTGTCACTGTAACCTTCAATACGTTAAGCAATATCCCATTGCAGACTTCAAGAAAACAGAATTAGCAAAGTGATCAATGAAAAAAAAAAGTGTAACTCTATGAGCTGCATTCACACGTCACAAAGCAGTTTCTCAAAACACTTCTTTCCAGTTTTTATCTGTGGATATTTCCTTTTTCACCATAGCCCTCAAGGTGCACCCAAATATCACTTTGCAGTTTCCACGAGATCAGTGTTTGCAAACGGCTTCTAAAACAGAAAGGTGGAAATCTGTGAGATGAATTCACAAGTCACAAAGAAGTTTCTCATAAAGCTTATTTCTCGTTTTTATATGAGGATATTTTCTTTTCCACCATACTCCCCATATATCACTTTGCAGATTCCACAGGAACAGTGGTAGCAAACGACTTCATGAACAGAAAGGTGGAACTCTGTGAGACGAATTCACAGATCAGAAAGACGTTTCTCGGAAAACTTCTTTCTCATTTTTATTGGAGGATATTTCCTTTGGCTGTAGGACCTTCAATGCAACCCAAAATATCAGTTCTCAGATATCACAAAAACAGGACTAGCAAACAGCTCCACAAAATACAGCTGTAACTCAGTGAGTTGAATTCTCACATCAAAAAGCAGTTTCTCTAAAAGCTTCCTTCTACTATTTTTTTGAGGATACTTCCTTTATCACCGTAAGCTTCATTGCACTAAGAAATATCCCTTTCCAGATTTGAAGAAAACAGAGTAAGCAAACTGATCAATGGAAAGAAATGTGTAACTCTGTGAGTTGCGTTCACATGTAACAAAGCAGTTTCTCAGAACGCTTCTTTCCAGACTTTATCTGTGGATATTTCCATTTTCACCATAGCCCTAATGTGCTCCCAAATATCACTTTACAGTTTCCACGAGAACAGTGTTAGCAAACAGATTCATGAACAGATAGATGGAACTCTGTGAAATGCATTCACAGATCAAAATGGAGTTTCTCAGAAAGTTTCTTCCTCATTTTTATCTGAGAATATATCCTTTGGCCGTATAGTATTCAAAGCATTTGGAAATATCAGCTGTCAGATTCCACAAAAACAGGACTAGCAAACGATTCCGTGATAATCAGCTGTAACTCATTGAGTTGAACTCACACGTCACAAAGCAGTTCTCAGAAAGCATCTTTCTACTTTTTATTTGAGGATATTTCCTCTGTCACAGCAAGCTTTATTGTGCTAAGAAATATCCCATTGCTCATTTCAAGAAAACAGTGTCAGCAAATTCATCAACGAAAAGCAAAGTGTAACTCTGTGAGTTGCATTCACACATCACAATGCAGTTTCTCAGAACGCTTGTTTCCAGTTTTATCTGAGGATATTTCCTTGTTCACCATAGCCCTCAATGCACTCCCAAATATCACTTTGCAGATTCCATGAGAAGAGTGTTAGCAAATGGCTTCATGAACAGAAAGGTGGAACACTGTGAGATGAATTCACAGGTCACAGAAAAGTTTCTCAGAAAACTTCTTTCTCGTTTTTATCTGATTATATTTTTGTCTGGACGGGGGGAGAGGACAAAGATGACTAAGATGGTGCATTTCCGGGTTCTTCATCACCAACTTACCCAAGCGCTGGAAAATGCTGCCCATGCCCGGGAAAAATACAGACCAACTGCGCAGGTGCAACGTGGTGTCTGATTGAGGAAAGCAAAACTTACCTGGCCACACCTATGGAAAGCCCCCGACATGCCCGTGTCCTGCCTATTGCCCTCCCATTCCCAAACCTTAGACAGAAAAGCCGCTCCTGGCAGGCATGCGGCACAAACTTCCTCGGCCCCTGCTCGTATGCGGACCTAGAAACCTCGCCCAAGAACGCCGGAGCGACTTCCTCAGCCTCCACCACTGGAGACCAGTGAACCTCGCCCTTTCTTCCTTCACATTTGCTAGCTAATAAAGTTTCTTTTTACCTTGCCTACTTGCCCTTTCTCTGGCGCCTGCTCTGGTGGTTGCATAAAACAAATCAGGTGGTGCCAAACCCAGGAGGAGACCCCTCCTCAGGGCCCCCCCAAGGTCCGAGGAGCCTCCTCCTTCCACGCTGCAGATGGACCAGGACCTAGATATCCTTTCCACACCTCCATGTCTCCTAGGGGTGAGTACCTCTTGCCTCCCTCTCATACTCCTTGGCCAGAAGTCCTGCGTAGGCTCAAGGTTTTTTGGTCACCAGGTGACCAACAGGAGAGTTCCCAAAGGTAGAGATGTCTGCCCAAAGGAACTCCATTTCAGTCTGTGTGAGACCCGTCCAGGATGGAGACGTCCACCTGGATGTAATCTCCATTCTGGCTCCAGGAGCCTCCTGGTCTCTAGTGGCTCCAAAGGATGCTTTGTAGCCAGGTAGAGTTCGGTTTCCACCTATAGGCGAGAGAAAGGCAATAGGAAATCTCCAATCCAAAATACCTAGAGACACCCTTTTAGGGTGTCTTCTAACTAATCTCAAAACTTTACAATTAGAGCAAGATCTTAAATGAAAGCGACAGATTTTCCTCTCCACTGTGGCATGGCCCCAATATAAATTAAACAATCAATCTCAATGGCCACCTGAAGGCACTCTAGACTGCAATATTCTACTTGATCTTGGCAGTTTCTGCCGGCACCTAGGCAAGTAGTCCAAAATTAACTATATACAAAAGAAGATATTTTTTCCTTTTAAGACTTGCGTTCTCTCCCAGACCTGTGTGCCCAGTGTTCGATGGCCCAGGTCTTGTTAGCCAAAACCCAGCCCTCGGCCCACACCTCAACATCAGAGGAGGACTCCACCTCCATTTTAGATGGGGCTGATGGCGGGCCACCTCCTTTCCGACCTTCCAACCCCCCTCCCTATGGACCTCCCACGGCCCCTCCCAATGCTCCTCCCTCAGCCACTCCTCTCACCCCTCCCTATGGACCTCCCACTGCCCCGCCTGACACTCCTCCCTCAGCCACTCCTCTTACCTCTCCCATTTCCCTCCACTCTCACTCCAAGACAGTGGTAGTGGCCCCCATTAGTCAGCCCTCTACCAGTCAGCCTGCCCCAACCCCCTCTACCAGTCAGCCTGTCTTAACCTACCCTACTGGTCAGTCTGTTCCAACCTCCCCTGTTAGTTTATTGGACCCCTCCCCCCGAGAAGTTGCCAGAGCCGAAGGCGTGGTTAGAGTCCACGTCCCCTTTTCTCTGGCTTACCTTTCCAAAATTGAAGAACGACTTGGTGACTTCTCAGCCAACCCCACCTAACATTCCAAAGAGTTTCGATACCTAGGCCAGGCATATGACCTTACCTGGCATGACTTACATGTCATTCTTACTTCCACTCTTAACCCAGAGGAAAGAGAGTGTATTCTCGCAGCTGCCAGGCAACATGCAGATCAATGGCATTTAACTGATGCCACCATCCCGTTAGGAGAGATGGCTGTCCTGTCTATAGAACCAGATTGAGATTACCAACTGCAGCAGCCTGAAGGCCATAGGAAGGACATTATGATTCAATGTCTCTTAGCTGGTATGCAGTCAGCCTCTAACAAAGTGGTCAAATTTTGATAAATTAAAGGAAATTATCCAACACCCAGATGAGAACCCGGCTTCCTTCCTAAATCGCCTTACAGAGGCACTGGCCCAATTTACCTGGCTAGACCCCACTTCCCCAGCCTGGGCAACTGTCCTAGCCTCCTATTTTATTTCCCAGTCAGCCTCAGATATTCGAAAAAAAGCTAAAAAAGGTTGAAGATGGGGCCTCAGACTCCTATACAGGACTTAGTAAAATTGGCCTTCAAAGTTTTAACTCGAGAGAGGAAGCAGCTGAGGCCACAGAGCTAGACAAGGAGAAAAGAAGGGCTGCGCTTCAGATGCAAGATTTAGTGGCTGCCCTCCAACCCCTGTTGCCCACTTTGCCAGCAGGAAAAACCAAAGATAAGTCTCTTAAGGGCTCCTGCTATAAATGCGGAGACCCAGGACACTGGGCAAACCAGTGTCCCCAGGCTGAGCTGGCCACTCCGTCTGGTCCATGCTTTAAGTGTGGCATAACTGGGCATTGGGCAAAAAGGTGTCCAAATCCTCGTCCGCCTACCATGCCGTGCCCAACCTGCCAACAGGAGAAACATTGGAAGACTGCCCCACCAGCAGGGCAGGCATTGCACCTCAACGTGGTGCCTCTCTTTAAAGGCCAGAAGGCTCCTTCCAGCTCCTACACCTGGACGACGACTGACGGTGCCCACACTTGGAGACCCCGGTCACCCTCGCTGAGCCTAGGGTAACTCTACAGATAGCGGGTAAGCCAATTTCTTTTCTTATCAATACGGAGGCTACCTATTCTGTTTTGTCAACCTATGGAGGTCCTAGTCGGCCATCAACTCTCTCAGTAGTTGGGCTAGACGGTAAACCGTCTAACCCTCACCAGACCCCAGTGTTAAATTACTGCCTGGGCTATGCATGCTTTGCCCACTCTTTCCTCATCATGCCCTCTTGTCCCACCCCCATCTTGGGATGAAACATCTTAACCTAACTCAAAACATCTATTCCCCTTCCCTTTCTCCAGGTGGCCAGGTTCTGCCCAAAGATCAACACCCTCCTCAAATTTTCCCGCTTCCTCACTATTCTTCATCTTAACTGACTTTTCCCTAATAAACCCCATAGACACCCTCCTTCCCGACCCATCCCCCAACCAGTAGGTTTCCCGACTTTTTACTCTCATAGAAGACCTAGCTTGGCAGGGTGCCCTTTGTGATTTCCGCAATGTTGAACTTATGCTCTACAACTTTGTTATCATTATTATGGTTCACTCTAATTCCCCTAGTTATGCCTACTAATTCTAACTTTGTATGGAGATTCTCTATAACTGAAAACTGGTCTACAGACAACCAGATACACTCAGTCATGCAGGGCACTGCAGATTGTGCCCCCCCCCCCAGGGTTGTCACTCTGCCCTCTCCCTAAATAAAATGTGGACTCATTAGGCCAGGACAAAGGACAGATACGGGGAAGGAGAGGCTGTAACCAGAAGGCAGTAGAAAGCCCAGACCTCCCCAAGGGCCCCTGCTGCACTCAGTCCCTGTTGAGTCAGAGACAGGGAGAAGCCAGGAGGGAGGGAAGTTGGTGAGGGGAGCAGCCTTGGTGAGTGGGAGGTGGGAGACGGAGATGGAGATGGAGATGGAGACAGAGAGATATAGAGAGAGACAGAGATGAGGAGAGACAGAGATGAAGAGAGACAGAGTAAGACAGAGATGGAGAGAGAGAGATAGATGAAGAGATACAGACATGGACAGAGACAGAGATGGAGAGAGACAGAGACAGAGATGGGGAGAGACAGATGAAGAAAGACAGAGTGAGACAGAGATTCCTTTTTGCTACTCTACTCCAAACTCTTCATGGTGTAATTGCACTCAAGTTCCCAGCAAGACCCAGACGGCCCCCGTTGGAGGCTACTTTTAGTGTAACCAAACTCTATCTAAAACTCTTAACCATACCCCCATCACCCAATCCCTTTGCATTCTGGTATCTTTAGTGCCTAGCTTAACCCTATATAACGAAGAAAAATTGTCCAAACTAGCTTCCCAGTGCAGCCCCAGCAATAACATCCAAAAGTGGGCCGTTTATCTTCCCTTAATTATTGGGGTTTCCCTAGCATCGTCCCTAGCAGCCTCAGGACTTGGAACAGGGGCCCTCACTCACTCGATTCAATCCACACAGACCCTCTCCACTCAGGTCCAGGCAGCCATAGAGGCTTCAGCTGAAAGCTTAGCATCTTTACAACATCAAGTCACCTCAGTGGCACAGGTAGCAGCACAAAATAGACAGGCATTAGATCTTCTTACTGCTGAAAAAGGAGGGACATGCCTCTTCCTAGGAGAGGAGTGTTGCTACTACATAAATGAATCAGGTTTGGTTGACACCAACATCCAAACATTTAACAAGATCAAAAAGGAGCTTCAACAATTTAACAACCCCCTCACCCCCGGACCACTGATATGGCTGCTGCCCATAGTACAGCACATACTCCCATTCCTAATTCCCATACTAATCCTCTGCTTGCCTTACGTTTTGCTCCCATTTTAATGAAATTTCTCTGAGCCAGTGTCCAAGAACTCACACACGTCGCCTTCAACCAGATGTTCCTACATCCCTACGTCCAGATACCAACCACAGATCCTAACTACGCTGCTTAACAGCAGGAAGCAGACAGACAGACAATGACGCCCCCAATCACTATAATCAATAAAAGGTTGGACTGTCTGGACAGGGGGAGAGGACAAAGACGACTAAGATGGCTCATTTCCGGGTTCTTCATCACCAACTTACCCATGCGCTGGAAAATGCAGCCCACGCCCGGGAAAAATACAGACCAATTGTGCAGGTGCAACTTGGCGTCTGATTGACGAAACCGAAACTTACCTGGCCGCACCTATGGAACGTCCCCAAGACACCCGTGTCCGGCCTATTGCCCTCCCACTCCCAAACCTTAGACAGAAAAGCCGCTCCAGGCAGGTGCACAACGTGAACTTCCTCGGACCCTCCTCATATGCAGACCTAGGAACCTCGCCCGAGAAAGCTGGAGCGAATTCCTTGGCCTCCACCGCTGGAGACTGGTGAAACTCGCCCTTCCTTCCTTCACATTGGTTAGCTAATAAAGTTTCTTTTTACCTTGCCTACTTGTCTTTTCTCTGGCACGTGCCCTGGTGGTTGCATAAAACAAATCAATTTCCTTTAAAACTGTATCCCTCAATGCCATCCCAAATATCACTTTGCAGATTCCACAAGAACAGGGTTATCAAACGGCTTCTTGAAAAGAAAGGTAGAACGCTGTGAGATGAATTCACAGAACACAAAGAAGTTTCTCAGAAAACTTCTATCTCTTTGTTATCGGAGGATACTTCCTTTGGCCCCATAGTCTTCAAAGGGATCCGAAATATCTGTTCTCAGATGCCACAGAAATAAGTCTAGCAAGGAGATCCACGAAATACAGATGTAACACTGCGAGTGGAAGTCACACATCACAGAGCAGTTTCTCAGAAAGCTTCCTTCCAGATTTCATCTGTGGATATTTCCTTTTTCACCATAGCCCTCTATGGGCTTCCACGTATCACTTTGCCAATTCCACAAGAAGTGTCTTAGCGAAAGGCTTCTTGAAGGGAAAGCTGTAACTCTGTGAGATGATTTCACAGAACACAAAGAAGTTTCTCAGAAACCTTCTTTCTCTTTGTTATCGGAGGATATTTCCTTTGGCCCTATAGTCTTCAAAGGGTTCCGAAATATCTGTTCTCAGATTCCACAGAAATAAGGCTAGCAAAGAGATCCACGAAATACTGATGTTACTCTGTGAGTGGAAGTCACACATCACAGAGCACTTTCTCAGAAAGCTTATTTCCAGATTTCATCTGAGGATATTTCCTTTCTCACCATAGCCCTCTATAGGCTTCCAAATATCACTTTGCGAATTCCACAAGAACTCTCTTAGCGAAAGGCTTCTTGAGGGGAAAGCTGTAACTCTGTGAGATGATTTCACAGAACACCAAGAAGTTTCTCAGAAAACTTCTTTCTCTTTGTTATCGGAGAATACTTCCTTTGGCCCTATAGTCTTCAATGGGTTCCGAAATATCTGTTCTCAGATTCCACAGAAATAAGACTAGCAAAGAGATCCACGAAATACAGATGTAACCGTGTGAGATGAATTAACAGAACACTGAGCACTTTCCCAGAAAGCCTCTTTGCAGATTTCATCTCAGGATATTTCCTTTTTCACCATAGCACTCTATGGGCTTCCAAATATCACTTTGCCAATTCCACAAGAACAGTCTTAGCGAAAGTCTTCTAGAGGGGAAAGCTGTAATTCTGTGAGATGATTTCACAGAACACAAAGAAGTTTCTCAGAAAGCTTCTTTCTCTTTGTTATCGGAAGATATTTCCTTTGGCCCTAAAATCTTCAAAGAGATCCGAAATACCTGTTCTCAGTTTCCACAGAAATAAGGCTAGCAAAGAGATCCACGAAATACAGATGTAACTCTGTGAGTGGAAGTCACACATCTCAGAGCAGTTTCTCAGGAAGCTCCTTTCCAGATTTCATCTGAGGATACTTCCTTTTTCACCATAGCCCTCTTTTGGCTTCCAAGTATCACTTTGCAAATTCCACAAGAACTGTCTTAGCGAAAGGCTTCTTGAGAGGAAAGCTGTAACTCTGTGAGATGATTTCACAGAACACAAAGAAGTTTCTCAGAAAACTTCTTTCTCTTTGTTATCGGAGGATGCTTCCTTTGGCCCTATAGTCTTAAAAGGGATCCGAAATATCTGTTCTCAGATTCCACAGAAATAAGGCTAGCAAAGAGATCCACGAAATACAGATGTCACTCTGTGAGTGGAAGTCACACTTCACAGAGCAGTTTCTCATAAAGATTCTTTCCAGATTTCATGTGAGGATATTTCCTTTTTCACCATGGCCCTCTATGGGCTTCCAAGTATTACTTTGCCAATTCCACAAGAACTGTCTTAGCGAAAGGCTTCTTGAGGGGAAAGCTGTAACTCTGTGAGATGATTTCACAGAAAACAAAGAAATTTCACAGAAAACTTCTTACTCTTTGTTATCGGAGGATACTTCCTTTGGCCCTATAGTCTTCAAAGGGTTCCGAAATATCTGTTCTCAGATTCCACAGAAATAAGGTTAGCAAAGAGATCCACGAAATACACATGTCACTCCGTGAGTGGAAGTCACACATCACAGAGCAGTTTCTCAGAAAGCTTCTTTCGAGATTTCATCTGAGGATATATCCTTTTTCACCATGGCCCTCTATGGACTTCCAACTATCACTTTGCCAATTCCACAAGAACTGTCTTAGCGAAAGGCTTCTTGAGGAGAAAGCTGTAACTCTGTGAGATGATTTCACAGAACACAAAGAAGTTTCTCAAAAACCTTCTTTCTCTTTGTTATCGGACGATATTTCCTTTGGCCCTATAGTCTTCACAGGGTTCCGAAATATCTGTTCTCAGATTCCACAGAAATAAGGCTAGCAAAGAGATCCACGAAATACAGATGTAACCCTGTGAGATGAATTAACAGAACACTGAGCATTTTCTCTGAAAGCCTGTTTCCAGATTTCATCTCAGGATATTTCCTTTTTCACCATAGCCCTCTATGGACTTCCAGATATCACTTTGCCAATTCCACAAGAACAGTCTTAGCGAAAGTCTTCTAGAGGGGAAAGCTGTAACTCTGTGAGATGATTTCACAGAACACAAAGAAGTTTCTCAGAAAGCTTCTTTCTCTTTGTTATCGGAAGATATTTCCTTTGGCAATAAAATCTTCAAAGAGATCCGAAATACCTGTTCCCAGTTTCCACAGAAATAAGGCTAGCAAAGAGATCCACGAAATACAGATGTAACTCTGTGAGGGGAAGTCACACATCTCAGAGCAGTTTCTCAGAAAGCTCCTTTCCATATTTCATCTGAGGATACTTCCTTTTTCACCGTAGCCCTCTTGGGCTTCCAAGTATCACTTTGCAAATTCCACAAGAACTGTCTTAGCGAAAGGCTTCCTGAGAGGAAAGCTGTAACTCTGTGAGATGATTTCACAGAACACAAAGAAGTTTCTCAGAAAGCTTCTTTCTCTTTGTTATCGGAAGATATTTCCTTTGGCCCTAAAATCTTCAAAGAGATCAGAAATACCTGTTCCCAGTTTCCACAGAAATAAGGCTAGCAAAGAGATCCACGAAATACAGATGTAACTCTGTGAGGGGAAGTCACACATCTCAGAGCAGTTTCTCAGAAAGCTCCTTTCCATATTTCATCTAAGGATACTTCCTTTTTCACCATAGCCCTCTTGGGCTTCCAAGTATCACTTTGCAAATTCCACAAGAACTGTCTTAGCGAAAGGCTTCCTGAGAGGAAAGCTGTAACTCTGTGAGATGATTTCACAGAACACAAAGAAGTTTCTCAGAAAACTTCTTTCTCTTTCTTATCGGAGGATATTTCCTTTGGCCCCATAGTCTTAAAAGGGATCCGAAATATCTGTTCTCAGATTCCACAGAAATAAGGCTAGCAAAGATATCCACGAAATACAGATATCACTCTGTGAGTGGAAGTCACACTTCACAGAGCAGTTTCTCAGAATGCTTCTTTCCAGATTTCATGTGAGGATATTTCCTTTTTCACCATGGCCCTCTAAGGGCTTCCAAGTATTACTTTGCCAATTCCACAAGAACTGTCTTAGCGAAAGGCTTCTTGAGGGGAAAGCTGTAACTCTGTGAGATGATTTCACAGAACACAAAGATGTTTCTCAGAAACCTTCTTTCTCTTTGTTATCGGAGGATACTTCCTTTCACACTATAGTCTTCAAAGGGATCCGAAATATCTCTTCTCAGATTCCACACAAATAAGGGCAGCAAAGAGATCCACGAAATACAGATGTAACTCTGTGAGATGAATTTACAGAACACAAAGCAGTTTCTCAGAAAGCTTCTTTCCAGATTTCATTTGAGGATATTTCCTTTTTCACCATAGCCCTCTGTGGGCTTCCAAATATCACTTTGCCAATTCGACAAGAACTGTCTTCGCGAAAGGCTTCTTGAGGGGAAACCTGTAACTCTTTGAGATGATTTCACAGAACACAAAGAAGTTTCTCAGAAAGCTTCTTTCTCTTTCTCATTGGAGGGTATTTCCTGTGGACCTATATTCTTCAAAGGGATCCGAAATAACTGTTCTCTGATTACACAGAAATAAGGCTAGCAAAGAGATCTACGAAATACAGATGTTACTCCGTGAGTGGAATTCACACATCACAGAGCAGTTTCTCAGAAAGCTTCTTTCCAGATTTCATCCGAGGATATTTCCTTTATAACCATAGCCCTCTATAGGCTTCCAAATATCACTTTGCCAATTCCACAAGAACTGTCTTAGCGAAAGTCTTCTTTAGCGGAAAGCTGTAACTCTGTGAGATGATTTCGCAGAACACAAAGAAGTTTCTCTGAAAGCCTCTTTCTCTTTGTTATCGGAGGATATTTCCTTCGGACCTATAGTCTTCAAAGAGATCCGAAATTTCCATTGTAAGATTCCACAGAAATAAGGCTAGCAATGAGATCCACGAAATACAGATGGAACTCTCTAAGTGGAAGTCACACATCACAGAGCAGTTTCTCAGAAAGCTTCTTTCCAGATTTCATCTGAGGATATTTACTTATTCACCATAGCCCTCTATGGGCTTCCAAATATAACTTTGCCAATTCCTCAAAAACTGTCGTAGCGAAAGGCTTCTTGAGGGGAAAGCAGAAACTCTGTGAGATGATTTCAGAGAACACAAAGAAGTTTCTCAGAAAGCTTCTTTCTCTTTGTTATCGGAGGATATTTCCTTTGGCCCTATCGTCTTCAAAGGATTCCGAAATATCTGTTCTTAGAATCCACAGAAATAAGGCTAGCAAAGAGATCCACGAAACACAGATGTCACTCTGTGAGTGGAAGTCACACATCACGGTGCAGTTTCTCAGAAAGCTTCTTTCCAGATTTCATCTGAGGATATTTCCTTTNAAGCTTTTTGAGGCTTACGGTGAAAAAGGAAATATGTTCAGATAGAAACTGGAGAGAAGCTTTCTGAGGAACTGCTTTGTTTCATGTGCATTCCACTCACAGAGTTACACCTTTCTTCTCAAAGAGGATTGGGGAATCCCTTTTGGAGAAAAAGCTGCCAAGGGACATTCAGGAATATGTGGACAGCTATATTGAAAAAGGAAATATCCTCAGACAAAAACTGGAAAGAAGCTTTCTGTGAAACTGCTTTGTGATATATTATTCATCTCACATAGATAAGAGTTTCCTTATATAATGAATTTCTAGCTTTTATCTGAGGATATTTCCTTTGTCAACAATGGTTTAAATGCGATCCAAAATATATCGTCACAAATGCATCAGAAACAGAGGTAACAGACTGCTCCATGAAGTGAAATTTTAACTCTGTAAGATATATCCATGAAGCAGTTTGGTAACACCATTTTCATTCAATCTGCCAAGTTGTATTTGAGAGCACATTTAGGCCTACGGTGAAAAAGGAAATATCCTCAGATAGAGACTAGAAAGAAGCTTTCTGAGAAACTACTTTGCAATGTGTGAATTCATCTCACCGAGTTAAACCTTTCTCTTCATGCAGTAGTTTGCTAACACAGTTTTCGTGGAATCCATAAAGTGGTATTTGGGAATGCATTGAGGCCTAAGAAGGAAAAGGAAATATCCTCTGATAAAAACTGGAAAGAAGCTTGCAGAGAAACTGCTTTATAATGTGTGAATTCATCTCACAGAGTTAAAATTTCACCTCATTGAGCAGTCTGTTACCACTGATTTTGGGGAATCTGAGAAGGGATATTTTGGGTCGCATCAAAGCCTATGCTGACAAAGGAAATATCCTCAAATAAAAACGAGAAAGAAGCATTCTGAGAAACTTCATTGTGTTTTGTGAATTCATCTCACAGACTCACACATTTCTCTTCACGAAGCAGTTCCTAACAGTGTTTTCATGGAATCTGCAAAGTGATATTTGGGAGAGCTTTGAGGCCTATGGTGAAAAAGGAAATATCCTCAGATAATAACCAGAAAGAAGCTTTCTGAGAAACTGCTTTGTGATGTGTGAATTCATCTCAGAGAGTTACACGTGTATTTCATGGAGCCTTTTGCTAGCACTGTTTTTGTGGAATCTGAGAAGTGATCATTTGGATTGCTATGAAGACTCTACAGACCAAAGAAATATCCTGAAGCAAACACCAGAAAGAAGATTTCTTAGAAACTGCTTTATGATGTGTGAATTCATCTCACAGACTTACACCACTCTTTCGTGGAGGAGTTTGCTAGCACTTTTTCTGTGGAATCTCAGAGGTGATATTTTGGATATCATTGAATCCCATGGTGAAAAATGAAATATCCTCAGATAAAACCTGGAGAGAAGCCTTCTCAGAAACTGCTTTGTGGTGTATGAATTCATCTCACTGACCTACACCTTTGTCTTCATTAAGCAGTTTGCTAAAACTGTTTTCATGGAATCCACATAGTGATATTTGGGAACGCTTTGAGGCCTATGGTGAGAAAGGAAATATCCCCAGATAAAAACCATAAAGAAGCTTTCTGAGAAACTGCTTTTTGATGTGTGAATTCTTCTCACAGAGTTACACTTTTGTTTCATGGAGCAATCTGTTACCACTGCTTCTGGGGAATTTGTGAAACTATATTTTTGATTGCATTGAAACCTACGTTGAAAAAGAGAAAATCCTCAGATGAAAACTTGAAAGAAGCTTTCTGAGAAACTTCTTTTTGACGTGTGAATTCATGTCACAGAGTTACACGTTTCTCTCAAGGAAGTAGTTTGTTTACACAGTTTTCTTGGAGTCTGCAAAGTTATATTTGGGAACGCTTTGAAGCCTATTGTGAAAAAGGACATATCCTCAGAAAAAACTGGAAAGAAACTTTCTGAGAAACTGCTTTATGATGTGTGAATTCATCTCACAGAGTTAAAATTTCACTTCATGAAGCAGTGTGTTAGCACTGTTTTTGGGGAATTTGTGAGGTGATATTTTAGATCACTTTGCAACCTATGTTAACAAAGGAAATCTCCTCAGATAAAAACTAGAAAGAAGCTTTCTGAGAAACTGCTTTGTGATGTGTGAATTCCTCTCACAGAGTTACACCTTTCTCTCAATGAAGCAGTTTGCTAACATGTTTCCGTGGAATCTGCAAAGTGATATTTGGGAGCGCATTGAGGGCTATGGCGAAAAAGGAAATATCCTCAGATACAAACTAGAAAGACGCTTTCTGAGAAACTGCTTTCTGATATCTGAATTCATCTCACAGAGTTGCACTCTCGTTTCATGGCGCAGTCTCTTTCCAGTGTTTTGGGGGAATCGGAATATGATATTTTGGATCGCATTGAAGCCTATGCTGACAATGGATGTATCTTCAAATAAAAACGAGAAAGAAGTGTTCTGAGAAACTGCATTGTGATGTGTGACTGCAACTGAGAGAGTTACACCTTTCTTTTCATTGATCAGTTTTCTAACACTGTTTTTTTTGAAATCTGCAATGGGATATTTCTAAGAGCAATGAAGTTTATGGTGACAAAGGAAATCTCAGATAAAAGCAAGAAAGAAGTTTTCTGAGAAACTGCTTTATGATGTGTGTATTCATCTCACAGACTTACACCACTCTTTCGTGGAGGAGTTTGCTAGCACTTTTTCTGTGGAATCTCAGAAGTGATATTTTGGATATCATTGAATCTCATGGTGAAAAATGAAATATTCTCAGATAAAACCTGGAGAGAAACCTTCTCAGAAACTGCTTTGTGGTGTGTGAATTCATCTCACAGAGCTAAACCTTTCTCTTCATGAAGCAGTTTGCTAGCACTGTTTTTGTGGAATCCGCATAGTGATATTTGGGAGCGAGTTGAGGTCTATGATTAAAGAGAAAATATTCTCAGATAAAAACTGGAAAGAAGCGTTCTGAGAAACTGGATTATGATGTGTGAAAGCAAGTGACAGAGTTACACATTTCTTTTCATTGATCAGCCTGCTAACACTGTTTTCTTGGAATCTGCAATGGGGTATTTCTCAGCCCCATGAAGTTTAAGGTGACAAATGAAATATCCTCAGATAAAAACTAGAAAGAACCTTTCTGAGAAACTGCTTTGTGGTGTGTGTATTCATCTCGCAGAATTACACCTTTCCCTCCACGAAGCAGTTTGCTAACACTGTTTTCATGGAATCGGCCGAGTTGTATTTGGGAGCACATTGAGTCCTACGGTGAAAAAGGAAATACTTCAGATAGAAACTAGAGAGAAGCTTTCTGAGAACCTATTGTGTGATGTGTGAATTCGTCTCACAGAGATAAACGTTTCTCTTCATGAAGCAGTTTGCTAACATAGTTTTCCTGGAATCCATAAAGTGATATTTGGGAACACTTTGAGACTTATGGTAAAAAAGGAAATATCCTCAGATAAAAACTAGAAAGAAGCTTTCTGAGAAACTGTTTTGTGATGTGTGAATTCATCTCAGAGTGGTAGAATTTCAGTTCATGGGACAGTCTGCTACCACTGTTTCTGGGGAATCTGAGAAGGGATATTTTGGATTGCATTGAAGCCTAAGCTGACAAAGGAAATATCCTCAAATAAAAACGAAAAAGAAGCTATGTGAAAAGCTTCTTTGTGATGTGTGAATTCATCTCAGAGAGTTACACCTTTCTCTTCATGAAGCATTTTGCTAACACAGTTTTCGTGGAATCTGCAAAGTTATATTTGGGACTGCTTTGAGGCCTATGGTGTAAAAGGAAATATCCTCAGATAAAAATCATAAAGAAGCTTTCTGAGAAACTGCTTTTTGATGTGCAAATCCTTCTCACAGTGTTACACTTTCGTTTCATGGAGCAGTCAGTTGTCACTGTTTCTGGGGAATTTGTGAAGTCATATTTTGGATCGCACTGAAACCTACTTTGACAAAGGAAATATCCTCAGATAAAAACTAGAAAGAAGCTTTCTGAGAAACTTCTTTGTGACGTATGAATTCATATCACAGAGTTACACCTTTCTCTCAATGAAGTAGTTTGCTTACACAGTTTTTGTGGAAACTGCAAAGTGATATTTGGGAACGCTTTGAGGCCTATGGTGAAAAAGGACATATCCTCAGATAAAAACTAGAAAGAAACTGTTTGAGAAACTGCTTGATGATGAGTGAATTCATCTCACAGAGTTAAAATTTCACTTAATGGAGCAGTCTGTTACCACTGTTTTGGGGGAATTTGTGAGGCAATATTTTGGATCACTTTGAAATCTATGTTGACATAGGAAATCTCCTCAGATAAAAACTGGAAAGATTCTTTCTGAGAAACTTCTTTGTGATGTGTGCGTTCCTCTCAGGCAGTTATACCTCTTTTCTCATAAGGCAGTGTTTGGACACTGTTCCTGTAAATCCGAAAAAGTGATATTTTGGAGCACATTGAAGATAATAGGGAAAAGTGAAGTATCCTCAAATAAAACCCAGAAAGAAGCATTCCAAGAAACTGCTCTCAGATACGTGCATTCATTTCACAAAGTTAAAGCTTACTCTACATTGTCCAGCTTGGAAACTCTGTCTTTGAGGAATCTGCAAAGGGAAAGTAAGTGATGCCGGGAGTCCTGTGGTAGTCATGGAAATGTCTTCCGTTCAAAACTGAAGAGAAGCCTTCTGAGCAACTGGTTTGTGATGTATGTATTCATCTCATAGAGTTAAACCATTCTTTATATAGAGCAGTTTGAAATCACTGTTTCCATGGAACCTGAGAAAGAACATTTGGGAACGCTCATTAGAATATGCTGAAAAAGAAATACCCTCAGATAAAAACCAGAAGGGAGCTTCCTGTGAAACTACTCTGTGTCATGTGAATTCCACTCATACAGTTCAGCTTCTCTTTTCATTGAGCAGTTTTCTAACATTGTTTTTATTTAATCTGCGAAGGGATATTTGGGAGCACTTTGAGGCTTATGGTGAAAATGAAAATATTTTCAGTTAGAAATTGGAGAGAAGCTTTCCAAGGAGCTGCTTTTTGGTGTGTGCATTCCACTCAAAGAGTTATGCCTTTCTTCTCATAGAGGATTTGGGAATCCCTTTTGGAGAAAATGCTACCAAAGGACATTCGGGAGTGTATGGACGAGTATGGTGAAAAGGAAATAACCTCAGACAAAAACTTTAAAGAAGCTTTCTGTGAAGCTGCTTTGTGATAGATATGTTTATTCATCTTACATAGATAAAACTTTCCTCATATTACACAGTTTTGGAAACTCCATCATGGATAGATCCACGAAGGGACTTTAGGGATCACATTCATCCCTATCGTGAGAAAGGAAATATCTTCAGATAAAAACTGGAGAGAAGCTTTCTGATGAACTGCTTTGTGATGTGTGTATTCATCTCATGGAGTTAAATCATTCTTTGAATTGAGCAGTTGGAAATCGCTGTTTCTGCGGAACCTGAGAAAGGACATTTGGGAACGCTCTTTAGAATATGCTGAAGAAGAAATGCCCTCAGATAAAAACCAGAAGGAAGCTTTCTGTGAAACTGCCCTGTGTCGTGTGAATTCCAGTCGCACAGTTAAGCTTCTCTTTTCATTGAGCAATAGTCTAACACTGTTTTTGTTTTGTCTGCACAGGGGTATTCGGGAGTGCTTTGAGGCTTTTGGTGAAAAAGGAAATATGTTCAGATAGAAACTGGAGAGAAGCTTTCCAAGGAACTGATTTGTGACATGCACATTCCACTCACGGTGTTATATATTTCTTCTCAAAGGGGACTGGGGAATCCCTTCTGGAGAAAAAGCTACCAAGGAACATTAGGGTGTATACAGATGGCTATGGAGACAAAGGCAATATCCTCAGATAAAAACTGGAAAGAAGCTTTCTGTGAAACTGCTTGGTGCTATGCATATTCATCTCACATAGATAAAACTTTCTTTATATTACGCAGTTTCTAAACTCCGTCATGGATGGATCTGCGACGGGACATTCGGGAGTACATTCAGGCGTATGGTGAAAAAGGAAATATCTTCAGATAAAAATTGGAGAGAAGCTTCCGGAGAAACTGTTTGTGATATGTGCATTCCACTCAGGGAGTTATACCTCTTTTTTCATAAGGCAGTCTTTGAACTCTGTTCCTGTAAAACCAATGGTGTGATATTTTGGAGCGCATTGAAGACTATGGCTAAAAGTGAACTATCCTCAAATAAAACCCAGAAAGAAGCTGCTCTCTGATTTGTGCATTCATTTCACATCGTTAAAGCTTACTCTACATTGCCCAGTTTGGAAACTCTGTCTTTGAGGAGTCTGCGAAGGGATATTAAGTGGTGCCCAGAGGCCTGTGGTGAGCAAGGAAATATCTTCCGTTGAAAACTGGAGAGAAGCTTTCTGAGCAACTGCTTTGTGATATGTGTGTTCATCTGATAGAGTTAAATCATTCTTTGGATTGAGCAGTTTGAAGTCACTGTTTCTGTGGAATGTGAGGAAGGACATTTGGGAATTCTCTTTAGAAAATGGAGAAAGAAATATCCTCAGATAAAAACCAGAAGGAAGCTTTCTGTGAAACTACTATTTGTTGTATGATTTCTTCTCACTCAGTTAAGCTTCTCCTTTCATTGAGCAGTTTTCTAACACTGTTTATGTTTAGCATGCAAAGGGATATTAAGGAGTGCTTTGAGGCTTATGGTGAAAAAGGAAATATGTTCAGATAGAAACTGGAGAGAAGCTTTCCGAGGACCTGCTTTGTGACAGGTGTATTCCACTCACAGTGTTATATGTCTCTTCTCATACACTATCGGGGAGACCCTTTTGGAGAAAAACGTACCAAGGTATATCTGGGAGCATATTGACGCCTATGGTGAAAAGGGATATAGCCTCAGACAAAAACTTTAAAGAAGCTTTCTGTGAAACTGCTCGGTGCTATGTGTATTTATCTCACATAGATAACGCTTTCTTTACATTACACAGCATGGAAACTCTGTCATGGATAGATCTGTGAAGGGATATTCTGGAGCACATTCAGGACTAAGGTGAAAAAGGAAATATCTTCAGATGGAAACCGGAGAGAAGCTTTCCTAGAAACTGCTTTGTGATGAGTGCATTCCACTCAGGCAGTTATTCCTCTTTTCTCATAAGGCAGTGTTTGAACACTGTTCTTGTAAAACCCAAAAAGTGATAATTCGGAGTGCATTGAAGACTATGACAAAAAGTGAACTATCCTCAAATAAAACCCAGAAAGAAGCATTCCAAGAAACTGCAGTCTGATATGTGCATTCATTTCACAGAGTTAAAGCTTACTCTACATTGCCCAGTTTGGAAAGTCTATCTTTGAAGAATCTGTGAAGGGATATTAAGTGGCACCCTGAGGCCTGTGTTGAGCAAGGAAATATCTTCCATTGAGAATGGAAGAGAAGTTTTCTGAGCAACCGCTTTGTGATGTGTGTATTCATCCCCTAGAGTTAAATCATTCTTTAAATTGAGCAGTTTGATATCACTGTTTCTGTGTAACCTGAGAAAGGACATTTGGGAACGGTCTTTCGAATATGCTGAAAAAGAAATACCTTCAGATAAAAAACAGAGGGAAGTTTTCTGTGAAAGTGCTTTTTGTCGTGTGAATTCCATTCACACTGTTAAGCTTCTCCTTCCATTGAAAAGTATTCTAACACTGTTTTCGTTTAGTCTGTGAAGGGACATTCGGGAGCTCTTTGAGGATTATGGTGAAAATGAAAATAACTTCAGATAGAAACTGGAGAGAAGATTTCTGAGGAGCTGCTTTGTGGCGTGTGCATTCCACTCACAGAGTTATACCTTTCTTCTCATAGAGGATTGGGGAATCCCTTTTGGAGAAAAAGCCACCAAGGGACATTCAGAAGTATATGTACAGCTATGGTGAAAAAGGAAATATCCTCAGACCATAACTGGAAACAAGCTTTCTGTGAAACTGCTTTGTGATATATTATCCAACGCACAGAGACAAAACTTTCCTCATATTACGCAGCTTGGAAACTCCGTCATAGAAAGATCCACAAAGGGACATTCAGGAGCACATTCAGGCCTATGGTGAAAAAGGAAATAACTTCAGATAAAAACTGGAAAAAATCTTTCTGAGAACCTGCTTTGTGATGTGTGCATTCCACTCAGGGAATTATACTTCTTTTCTCATAAGGCAGTCTTTGAACACTGTTACTGTAAAACCGAAAAAGTGATATTTTGGAGTGCATCGAAGACTATGGCAAAAAGTGAAATATCCTCAAATAAAACCCAGAGAGAAGCGTTCCAAGAAACTGCTCTTTGACATGTGCATTCATTTCACAGAGAGAAAGCTTACTCTACATTGCCCAGTTTGGAAACTCTATCTTTGAGGAATCTGCGAAAGGATATTAATTGGTGCTCGGAGGCCTCTGGTGAGCAATGAAATGTCTTCCGATGAAAACTGAAAAGAAGCTTTCTGAGCAACTGCTTTGTGATGTGTGTATTCATCTCATAAAGTTAAAGCATTCTTTGGAATGACCAGCTTGAAATGACTGTTTCTGTGGAATCTGAGAAAGACTTTTGGGAACACGCTTTAGAATATGGAGAAAGCAGTATCCTCAGGTAAAAACCAGAAGGATACATTCTGTGAAACTGGTCTGTGTCATCTTAATTCCTCTCACTCAGTTAAGCTCCTCTTTTCATTGAGCAGTTTTCTCACCCTGTTTATGATTAGTGTGCAAAGGGATATTCGGGAGTGCTTTGAGGCTTTGGGTAAATCAGGAAATATGTTGAGATAGAAAATGGAGGAAAGCTTTCCGAGGAAATGCTTTGTGACGTGTGCATTTCGCTCAGTGTTATACCTCTCTTCTCATAGAGCATCGGGGAAACCCTTTTGGAGAAAAAGGTACCAGATGATATCCAGGAGCATATTGATACCTATGGTGAAAAGTGAAATAGCCCCAGACAAAAACTGGAAAGAAGCTTTCTGTGAAACTACTCTGTGATATGTGTATTCATCTCACCTAGATAAAGCTTTCTCTACATTACGCAGCGTGGAAATTCTGTCATGGACAGATCCATGAAGGGACTTTCGACTGAACATTCAGGACTCTGGTGAAAAAGGAAATATCTTTGGATAAACACTGGAAAGACGCTTTCTGTGAATCTCCTTTTTGCTATGTTTATTCATCTCTCACAGATAAAGTTTTCTTTACATTATGTAGCTTGGAAACTCTGTCATGGACGGATTCGTGAAGGGACATTAGGGAGCATATTGAGGACTATGGTGAAAAATTAAATATCTTCAGATAAAAACTGGAGAGAAGGTTTCTCAGAAACTGCTTTGTGATGTGTGCATTCCACTCAGGGAGGTGTACTTTTTTCCTCATAAGGCAGTGTTTGAAAACTGTTCTTGCAAAACCAAAAAAGTGATATTTCAGACCGCATTGAAGACCATGGCGACAAGTGAAATATCCTCAAATAAAAACCTGAAAGAAGCATTCCAAGAACCTGCTCTCTGATAAGTGCATTCATTTCACAGAGTTAAAGCTTACTCTACATTGCCCAACTTGGAAACTCAGTCTTTGAGAAATCTGCCAAGGGATATTAAGTGGCTCCCGGAGGCCTGTGGTGAGCAAGGAAATGTCTTCCGTTGAAAACTGGAGAGAAGATTTCTGAGCAACTGGTTGTGATGTGTGTATTCATCTCATAGAGTTAAATCATTCCTTGCATTGAGCAGTTTGAAATCACTGTTTCTGTGGAACCCGAGAAAGGACATTCGGGAATGCTCTTTAGAAAATGCTGAAAAAGAAATACCCTCAGATGAAAACCCGAAGGAAGCTTTCTGTGTAACTGCTCTGTGTAGCATCAATTCCACTCACACTGTTAAGCTTCTCTTTTCATTGAGAAGTATTCTAACACTGTGTTTGTTTAGTCTGCAAAGGGATATTCGGGAGGGCTTTGAGGCTGGTGGTGAAAATGGCAATATCTTCTGATAGAAACTGGAGAGAAGGTTTCCTAGGAGTTGCTTTGTGACGTGTGCATTCCACTCACTGAGTTATACCTTTCTTTTCATAGAGGATTGGGGAATCCTTTTTGCAGAAAAAGCTACCAAGAGATATTCAGGAGTATATGGATGGCTATGGTGAAAAAGGAAATATCTTAAGATAAAAACTGAAAAAGAGCTTTCTGTGAAACTGCTTTGTGATAGATATGTTTACTCATCTCACATAGATAAAACTTTCTTTATATTATGGAGTTTGGAAACACCATCATGAACGGATCCATGAAGGGACATTCGGGAGCACCTTCAGGCCTATGGTGAAAAAGGAGATATCTTCAGATAAAAAGTGGAGAGAAGCTTTCTGAGAAACTGCTTTGTGATGTTTGAATTTCACTTAGGGAGTTATACCTCTTTTCTCATAAGGCAGTGTTTGAACACTTTTCCTGTAAAACCGAGAAAGTGATATTTCAGAGCACATTGAAGACTATGGTGAAAAGCGAAAACGTCCTCAAATAAAACCAGAAAGAAGCGTTCCAAGAAACTGCTCACTGATACGTACATTCATTTCCAGAGTTAAAGCTTACTCTACATTGCCCAGTTTGGAAACTCTGTCTTTGAGGAATCTGCAAAAGGATATTAAATGGCACCCGGAAGCCTGTGGTGAGCAAGGAAATGTCTTCCGTTGAAAACTGGAGAGAAGATTTCTGAGCAACTGTTGTGATGTGTGTATTCATCTCATAGAGTTAAACCATTCTTTGGATTGAGCAGTTTGAAATCACTGTTTCTGAGGAACCTGAAAAAGGACATTTGGGAACGCGCTTTAGAATATGCTGATAAAGGAATGCCCTCAGATAAAAACCAGAAGGAAGCTTTCTGTGAAACTGCTCTGTGTGATGACAATTTTTCTCACTCTGTTAAGCTTCTCTTTTCATTGAGCAGCTTTCTAACACTGTTCATATTTAGCATGTGAAATGATATTCGGGAATGCTTTGAGGCTTCTGGTGAAAAAGGAAATATGTTCAGACAGAAACTGCAGAGAAGCTTTCCGAGGAACAGCTTTGTGACATGTGCATTCCACTCATAGTGTTATACCTCTCTTCTCATGCAGCGTCGGGGAAACCCTTTCATAGAAAAAGGTAGTAAGGGATATTCAGGGCCATATGGACTCCTGTAATGAAAAGGGAAATAGTCTCTGACCAAAACTTTAAAGAAGCTTTCTGTGAAACTGGTCTGTGATACATGTATTCATCCTACATAGATAAAGCTTCCTTTACATTACAGAGCTTGGAATTTCTGTCATGGACGGATCTGTGAAGAGACATTCGGGAGCACATTCAGGACTATGGTGAAAAAGGAAATATCTTCAGATAAAAACTGGAAAGAAGCTTTCTGTGAATCTGTTTTTTGCTCTGTTTATTCATCTCACATAGATAAAGCTTTCTTTACTTTACGCCGCTTGGACACTCTGCCATTGATGGATCCATTAAGGGATATTCAGGAGCACTTTCAGGCCTATGGTGGAAAAGGAAATATCTTCAGATTAAAACTGGACAGAAGCTTTCTGAGAAACTGCTTTGTGATGTGCGCTTTCCACTCAGGGAATTATACCTATTTTCTCGTAAGGCAGTATTTGAACACTGTTTCTGTAAAACCAAAGAAGTGATATTTCGGAGAGCATTGAAGACTATGGCGAAAAGTGAAATATCCTCAAATAAAACCCAGAAAGGAGCATTCCAAGAAACTGCTCTCTGATATCTGCATTCATTTCACAGAGCTAAGCTTATTCTACATTGCCGAGTTTGGAAACTCTCTCTTTGAGGAATCAATGAAGGGATATTAAGTGGCGTCCGGCGGCCTCTGGTGAGCAAGGAAGTCTTCTGTTGAAAACTGGAGAGAATCTTTCTTAGCAACTGCTTTGTGACGTGTGTATTCATCCCATAGAGTTAAATCACTCTTTGGATTGAGCAGTTTGTAACCACTGTTTCCGTGGAATCTGAGGCAGGACTTTTGAGAATGCTCTTTAGAATACAGAGAAAGAAATACCCTCAGATAAAAACCAGAAGGAAGGTTTCTGTGAAACTGCTATGTGTCATGTGAATTGCTCTCACTCATTTAAGCTTCCCTTTTCATTGAGCAGTTTTCTAACACTGTTTCTGTGTAGGGTGTGAAGGGATATTTGGAGTGCTTTGACGCTTATGGTGAAAAAGGAAATATGTTCAGACAGAAACTGGAGAGAAGCTTTCCGAGGCACTCCTTTGTGATGTGTGCATTCCACTCACAGTGTTATAGCTCTCTTCTCATACAGCATAGGGGAAACCCTTTTGGAGGAAAAGGTACCAAGGGATATCCAGGAGCATGCTGACGCCTATGGTGAAAAGGGAAATAGCCTCCGACAAAAACTGGAAAGAAGCTTTCTATGAAACTGCTCTGTGATATGTGTATTCATCTCACATAGAAAAGCTTTCTTTACATTACGCAGCTTGGAAACACTGTCATGGACGGATCTGCGAAGGGACATTTAGAAGGCCATTCAGGACTCAGGTGAAAATGGAAGTATCTTCAGATAAAAACTGGAGAGAAGCTTTCTGAGAATCTACTTTGTGATTTCTTCATTGCACTCAGGGAGTTATAACTCACACAGTTAAGCTTCTTTTTTCATTCTGAAGAATTCTAACACTGTTTTGTTTAGTCTGCGAAGGGATACTTGGAAGTGTTTTGAAGCTTAAGGTGAAAACAGAAATATCTTCAGACAGAAACTGGAGAAAAGTTTCCGAGGAGATGCTTTGTGACGTGTGCATTCAACTCACAGAGTTATACCTTTCTTCTCATAGAGGATTGGGAAATCTCTTTTGGAGAAAAAACTACCAAGGGACATTCGGGAGTATATGGATGGCTATGGTGAAAAGGAAATATCCTCAAATAAAAACTGGAAGGAAGCTTTCTATGAAACTGTTTTGTGATAGATATGTTAATTCATCTCACATAGATAAAACTTTCTTTATATTATGCAGTTTGGAAACTCCATCATGTACGGATCCGTGAACAGACGTTTGGGAGCACTTTCAGGTCTATGGTGAAAAAGGAAATATCTTCAGATAAAAACTTGAGAGAAAGTTTCTGTGAAACTGCTTTGTGATGGGTGCATTCTACTCTGGGAGTTATACCTCTTTTCTCATAAGGCAGTGTTTGAACACTGTTCCTCTAAAACTGAAAAAGTGATATCTCAGAGCACATTGAAGACTATGGTGAAAAGTGAAATATCCTCAAATAAAACCCAGAAAGAAGCATTACAAGAAACTACTCTCTGACATGTGCATTCATTTCAGAGAGCTAAAGCATGCTCTCCATTGCCCAGTTTGGAAACTCTGTCTTTGAGAAATCTACGAAGGGATAGAAAGTGGCACCCGGAGGCCTGTGGTGAGCAAGGAAATGTCTTACGATAAAAACTGGAGAGAAGTTTTCTGAGGAACGGCTTTGTGATGTCTGTATTCATCTCATGGAGTTAAATCATTCTTTGAATTGAGCAGTTTGAAATCACTGTTTCTTTGGAACCTGAGAAAGGATATCTGGGAACACTCTTTAGAATATGCAGAAGAAGGGGGGCGGAGCAAGATGGCCGAATAGGAACAGCTCCAGTCTCCAACTCCCAGCGCGAGCGACACAGAAGACCGGTGATTTCTGCATTTTCAACTGAGGTACTGGGTTCATCTCACTGGGGAGTGCCGGACGATCGGTGCTGGTCAGCTGCTGCAGCCCGACCAGCGAGAGCTGAAGCAGGGCGAGGCATCGCCTCACCTGGGAAGCACAAGGGGGAAGGGAATCCCTTTTCCTAGCCAGGGGAACTGAGACACACAACACCTGGAAAATCGGGTAACTCCCACCCCAATATTGCGCTTTAAGCAAACAGGCACACCAGGAGATCATATCCCACACCTGGCCGGGAGGGTCCCACGCCCACGGAGCCTCCCTCATTGCTAGCACAGCAGTCTGTGATTTACCGGCAAGGCAGCAGCCAGGCTGGGGGAGGGGCGCCCGCCATTGCTGAGGCTTAAGTAGGTAAACAAAGCCGCTGGGAAGCTCGAACTGGGTGGAGCTCACAGCAGCTCAAGGAAACCTGTCTGTCTCTGTAGACTCCACCTCTGGGGACAGGGCACAGCTACACAACAACAACAACAACAACAAAAAAGCAGCAGAAAGCTCTGCAGACGCAAACGACTCTGTCTGACAGCTTTGAAGAGAGCAGTGGATCTCCCAACACGGAGGTTGAGATCTGAGAAGGGACAGACTGCCTGCTCAAGTGGGTCCCTGACCCCTGAGTAGCCTAACTGGGAGACATCCCCCACTAGGGGCAGTCTGACACCCCACACCTCACAGGGTGGAGTACACCCCTGAGAGGAAGCTTCCAAAGCAAGAATCAGACAGGTACACTCGCTGTTCAGAAATATTCTATCTTCTGCAGCCTCTGCTGCTGATACCCAGGCAAACAGGGTCTGGAGTGGACCTCAAGCAATCTCCAACAGACCTACAGCTGAGGGTCCTGACTGTTAGAAGGAAAACTATCAAACAGGAAGGACACCTACACCAAAACCCCATCAGTACATGACCATCATCAAAGACCAGAGGCAGATAAAACCACAAAGATGGGGAAAAAGCAGGGCAGAAAAGCTGGAAATTCAAAAAACAAGAGCGCATCTCCCCCGGCAAAGGAGCGCAGCTCATCGCCAGCAACGGATCAAAGCTGGACGGAGAATGACTTTGACGAGATGAGAGAAGAAGGCTTCAGTCCATCAAATTTCTCAGAGCTAAAGGAGGAATTACGTACCCAGCGCAAAGAAACTAAAAATCTTGAAAAAAAAGTGGAAGAATTGACGGCTAGAGTAATTAATGCAGAGAAGGTCATAAACGAAATGAAAGAGATGAAAACCATGACACGAGAAATACGTGACAAATGCACAAGCTTCAGTAACCGACTCGATCAACTGGAAGAAAGAGGATCAGCAATTGAGGATCAAATGAATGAAATGAAGCGAGAAGAGAAACCAAAAGAAAAAAGAAGAAAAAGAAATGAACAAAGCCTGCAAGAAGTATGGGATTATGTAAAAAGACCAAATCTACGTCTGATTGGGGTGCCTGAAAGTGAGGGGGAAAATGGAACCAAGTTGGAAAACACTCTTCAGGATATCATCCAGGAGAACTTCCCCAACCTAGTAGGGCAGGCCAACATTCAAATCCAGGAAATACAGAGAACGCCACAAAGATACTCCTCGAGAAGAGCAACTGCAAGACACATAATTGCCAGATTCACCAAAGTTGAAATGAAGGAAAAAATCTTAAGGGCAGCCAGAGAGAAAGGTCGGGTTACCCACAAAGGGAAGCCCATCAGACTCACAGCAGATCTCTCGGCAGAAACTCTACAAGCCAGAAGAGAGTGGGGGCCAATATTCAACATTCTTAAAGAACAGAATTTTCAACCCAGAATTTCATATCCAGCCAAACTAAGTTTCATAAGTGAAGGAGAAATAAAATCCTTTACAGATAAGCAAATGCTTAGAGACTTTGTCACCACTAGGCCTGCCTTACAAGAAACCCTGAAGGAAGCACTCAACATGGAAAGGAACAACCGGTACCAGCCATTGCAAAAACATGCCAAAATGTAAAGACCATCGAGGCTAGGAAGAAACTGCATCAACTAACGAGCAAAATAACCAGTTAATATCATAATGGCAGGATCAAGTTCACACATAACAATCTTAACCTTAAATGTAAATGGACTAAATGCTCCAATTAAAAGACACAGACTGGCAAACTGGATAAAGAGTCAAGACCCATCAGTCTGCTGTATTCAGGAGACCCATCTCACACGCAGAGACATACATAGGCTCAAAATAAAGGGATGGAGGAAGATTTACCAAGCAAATGGAGAACAAAAAAAAGCGGGGGTTGCAATACTAGTCTCTGATAAAACAGACTTTAAACCATCAAAGATCAAAAGAGACAAAGAAGGCCATTACATAATGGTAAAGGGATCAATTCAACAGGAAGAGCTAACTATCCTAAATATATATGCACCCAATACAGGAGCACCCAGATTCATAAAGCAAGTCCTTAGAGACTTACAAAGAGACTTAGACTCCCATACAATAATAATGGGAGACTTCAACACTCCACTGTCAACATTAGACAGATCAACGAGACAGAAAGTTAACAAGGATGTCTAGGAATTGAACTCATCTCTGCAGCAAGCAGACCTAATAGACATCTATAGAACTCTCCACCCCAAATCAACAGAATATACATTCTTCTCAGCACCACATCGCACTTATTCAAACTATCACAAGAACAGAAAAGCAAACACCGCATGTTCTCACTCATAGGTGGGAACTGAACAATGAGATTGTCT
>NC_037668.1:29473579-29519134 GCF_003255815.1 Theropithecus gelada
TAAGGAAAAAAAAAAAGAAAACATTTTCAGTAAAACACTAGAAACTTTCTGAGAAACTGTGATGTGAGCATTCATCTATCAGAGTTAAAACTTTCTTTTGATTCAGCAGTGTGGAAACACAGTTTTTATCCATTCTGCAAATGGACCTATGGGAGTTTTATGAGGCCAATGGGGAAAAAGTGAATATGTCAGGGAAAAACCTAGAAGAAAGCTATCTGTGAAACTGCTATGTGAAATGTGCATTTATCTCACAGAGTTAATCCTTTCATTTTAGTCAGCAGTTTGGAAACGCTGTTTTTATATAATCTGCAAAGGATATTTGGGAGCGCATTGAGGCCTATGGTAAAAAAGAAAATATCTTTACATAAAGACTAGAAAGAACCTTTCTGAGAAACTGCTTTGTGATGCATGGATTCAAATTGCAGAGTTAAACATTTCTTTTGTTTCAGCAATATGGAAACACTGTTTTTGTCCATTTTGCGAATGAATATTTGGGAAGTTATTGAGGCCAATGGTGACATAGTGAATGTCCCAGGATAAAAACTAGAAGGAAGCTATGTGAGAAACCATTAGATGATGTGAACATTCACCTCACAGTAATCAACCTTTCATTTCATTCAACAGTTTGGAAACTTTTTTTGTAGAATCTGCGAAGGGATGTTTTGGAGTGCATTGAGTCCTATGGTGAAAAAAAAACATCTTCAGATAAAAACTAGAAGGAATCTTTCTGAGAAACTGCTTTGTGATGTGTGCACTCATCTCACAGAGTTAAACCTTTCTTTTCATTCAGTAGTTGGTAACATTGTTTATGCAGAATTTGAGAAGGGACATTTGGGAAAGCCTTCAAGCCCATGGTGAAAAAGAAAATATCTTCACATAAAAATAGAAACAAGCTTTATCAGAAACTGCTTTGTGATGTGTGTATTCTTTTAACAGAGTTAAATATTTCTTTTCATTCAGCAGTTTGGAAATACTGTTTTTTTTCCATTCTGGAAATCGACATTTGGGAGCTCACTGAAGCCAATGGTAAAAAAGAGAATATCCCAGGACAAATATTAGAAGGAAGCTATCTGAGAAAGGGCTTACTGATACATGCATTTATCTAGCAGAGTTAAACCTTTCTTTACATTCAGGAGTTTGGAAACTCTTTTATAGAACCTGCAAAGGGGTATTTGGGAGTGCATTGAGGTCTATGGTGAAAAGAAAATATCTTCACATAAAAACTAGAAAGGAGTTTTCTGAGCAACTACTTTGTGATGTGTGCATTCATCTCACAGAGATAAACCTTTCTTTGGATTCAGCAGTTTGTGAACACTGTTTTTGTCCATCCTGTGAATGGACATTTGGGAGGTCATTGAGGCCAATTGTGGCAAAGAGAATGTACCAGGAATAAAACGAGAAAGGAAGCTATCTGAGTAACCATTTAGTAATGTGCATATTCGTCTCTAGAGTTAAACCTTTCTTTATATTCAGCAGTTTGGAAACTGTTTTGTAAAATCTGCAAAGGTTTATTTGGGAGTGCATTGAGGTCTATTGTGGAAAGAAAATATCTTCATATAAAAACTAGAAAGAAGCTTTCTGAGCAACTGCTTTGTGATGTGTGCATTTATCTCACAGAGACAAACCTTTCTTTGGATTCAGTAGTTTGGAAACACTGCTTTTGTGCTTTCTGCGAATGGACATTTGGGAGCTCATTGAGACTAATGGTGAAAAAGCAAATATCCCAGGATAAAAATTAGAAGGTAGCTGTCTGAGAAGCTGATCTATGATGTGTGAATTCATCTCATAGAGTTAAAAATTTCTTTTCATTCAACACTTTGGAGACATTGTTTTTGTAGACTCTATGAAGCAATTTTGGGAGCACATTGAGGCCTACAATGACAAATAAAATATCTTCAGAAAGAAGCTATCTGAGGAACGGCTTTGTGATGTGTACCTTCATCTCACAGTGTTAAATGTTTATGTTAATTCAGCAGTTTGGAAACACTGGTTTTGTAGAATCTATGAAGGGATACTTGAGAGCGCATTGGGGCCTATGGTGAAAAAGAAAATATCTTCAGATAAAACTATAAAGAAGCCGTCTAAGAAACCGTTTGTGATGTGTGCATTCATCTCACAGATTTACATGTTTCTCTTGATTCAGTATTTTGGAAACCCAGTTACTGTTATTTGGCAAATAGACATTTGGGAGCTCATTAAGGATAATTTGGAAAAAGTGAATATCCCAGGATAAAAACTCGAAGAAAGCTATCTTAGAAACCATTTTGTGATGTGTACATGCATCTCACAGAGTCAAACCTTTCTTTTCATTCAGCAGTTTGGAAACACTGTTTTTGAGAAATCTGCAAAGGGTTACTTAGGAGCACATCGAGGCCTATGGTTAAAAACAAAATATCCTCAGATTAAAAACTAGAAAGAAGCTTTCTGGGAAACTTCTTTGTGATGTGTGCATTCATCTCACATAGTTAAACCTTTCTTTTGATTCTGCAGTTTGGAAACATTGTTTTTGTCCATTTTGTGAATGGACACTTGGGAGCCCATTGATGCCAATGATGAAAAAGCAAATATCCCAGGAAAAAAACTAGAAGGGAGCTATCTGAGAAAAGGCTTTGTGATGTGTGCATTCATCTCACAGAGACAAAACTTTTTTTTCATTTAGCAGTTTGGAAACACTGTTTTTGTATAATCTGTGAATGGATATTTGGGAGCATTTTGAAGCCTATGGTTAAAAGAAAATATCTTCAGATTAAAAGTAGTTAGAAGCTTTCTGAGATTCTGCTTGGTGATGTGTGCATTCATCTCACACAGTTAAAACTTTCCTTTGATTCACCAGTTAGGAAACACTGTTTTAGTTTATTCTGTGAATGGACATTTGGGATTCATTGAGACCAATGTCGAAAAAATGAATATCCTCAGATAAAAACTAGAAGGAAGCTATCTGAGAAACTGATTTGTGATGCGTGCATTCATCTCACAGAGTTAAAACTTTATTTTCATTCAGCAGTTTTGAAACATTGTTTTCGTAGAATCTGTGAAGGAATATCTATCTGGGAAAGCATTGAGGGCTATGGCAAAAAAGAAAATATCTTCAGATAAAAGCTAGAAAGAAGCTTTCTGAGAAATTGCTTTGTGATGTGTGCATTCATCTCACAGAGGTAAACCGTTCTCTGATTCACCAGTATGGATACACTTTTTTCATCCTTTCTGCCAAAGGACATAAGGGAACCCTTTGAGGCCAATGGTGAAAAAGCTTATATCCCAGGATAAAAACTAGAAGAAAACTATATGAGAGACTGTTTTATGACAAGTGCATTCATCTCACAGAGTTAAACCTTTCTTTTCATTCAGCAGTTTGGAAATGCTGTTTTTGTAGAGTTTGCAAATGGATATTTGGGAGTGTATAGAAGCCTATAGTGAAAAAAAAATCTTCAGATAGCTATGAGACAGAAGCTTTCTGAGAAACTGCTTTGTGATATGTGCATTTATCTCACTGAGTTAAACCTTTCTTTTGACTCAGCAGTTTGGAAACTGTTTTTGTCCATTCTGTGAATGGACGTTTGGGAGCTCATTGAGGCCACTGGCAAAAAAGCAAATATCACAAAATAAAAACTAGAAGGAAGCTATCTGAGAAACTGCTTTGTGATGTATGCATTCATCTCACAGAGTTAAACTTTTCTTTTGATATGGCATTTTGGAAACCCTGTTTTTTTCCATTCTGCAAATGGACATTTGGAAGCTCATTGAGGTCAAGGTGAAAAAGCAAATATCCCAGGATAAAATGTAGAAGGAAGCTATCTGGGAAACTGCTTTGTGATCTGTGCATTTATCTCACAGGTTTAGACCATTCTTTTCATTCAGAAGTTTGGAAACACTGTTTTTGTCCAATAGGTGAATGGACATTTAGTAGTACATTGAGACCAATGGTGAAAAAGTGAATATCCCAGGATACAAACTAGAAAGAAGTTATCTGGGAAAACACCTTCTGATATGTGCATTCTTGTCTCAGAGCTATACTTTCTTTTCATTCAGCAGTTTGGAAACACTGTTTTTGTCCATTCTGTGAAAGGACATCTGGGAGATCGAGGCCAAAGGCAAAAAAGTGAATATCCCAGGATAAAAGCTAGTAGTTGGTTCTCTTAGAAATCACCTTGTAATGTGTGCATTCTTCTCACAGATGAATGCACTTTTCATTCAGTAGTTTGGAAGCACTGTTTTTGTAGAATCTGCAAAGGAATATATAGGAGTGCATTGGGACCTATGGTGAAAATGAAAATATGTTCAGATAAAAACTAGAAATAATCTTTCTGAGAAACATCTTTGTGATGTGTGCATGTTTCTCACAGTGGTAAACCTTTCTTTTGATTCAGCAGTTTGGCAACACGATTTTTCTTCATTGCAGGAATGGACATTTGGGAGATCACTGAGACCTATGATGAAAATATGAATATCCCAGAATAGAAGCAAGAAGGAAGCTATCTGTGAAACCACTTTGTGATGTGTACATTCATCTTGCAGAATTAATCCTTTCTATTCAGTCAGCAGTTTGGAAACACTATTTTTGGAGAATCTGCGAAGGATATTTGGGAACACATTGATGCCTATAGTGAAAAAGAAAATACCTTCACATTAAAAACTAGAAGGAAGCTTTCTGAGAAACTGCTTTTTGGTATGTCCATTCATCTCACAGAGATAAACCTTTCTTTTGGTCCAGCAGTTTAGAAACACTGTTTTTGTCCATTCTGTGGGTGGACATTTGGAAGCCCATTGTGACCAAAGACAAAAAAAGGAATATGCTGGGATCAAAACTAGTAGGAAGCTTTCTGAGAAACCACTTAATGATGTGCACATTCATCTTGCACAGTCAAAACTTTCTTTTCATTCAGCAGTTTTTAAACACTGATTTTGTCCATTCTGCAAAGGGACATTTTTGACCACAATGAGGCCTATGGTGAAAAAGAAAATCTTTACTGATAAAATCTTGAAAGAAGCTTTATGAGAAACTGCTTTGCAATGTGTGCATTAAGCTTAATTGGCAAATCTTTCTTTTCATTCAGCAGTTTGGAAAAACAGTTTTTGTAGAATCTGCGAAGGGATATTCAGGAGCATGTTGAAGTCTAGGTTGAAAAAAAATCTTCAGATAAAAATTAGTAAGAAGATTTCTCAGAAGCTACTTTGTGAGGTGAGCATTCTTCTAACAGAGTTAAACCTTTCTTTTGATTCAGCTGTTTGGAAACACTGATTTTGTACACTCTGTGAATGGACATTTGGGAATTCATTGAGGCCAATGGTGACAAAATGAACAACCCATGATAAAAACTAGAAGGAAGCTATCTGGGAAAGCACTTTGTGATGTGTACATTCATCTCACAGTAAGGACCTTTCTTTTCATTCACCAGTTTGGAAACACTATTTTTGTCCATTCTGCAAATGGACATACGGGAGCTCATTTTTGCCAATGACAAAAACGTGAATATCCCAGATTAAAAACTTGAAAGCTACCTGAGAAACAGATTTGTGATGTGTGCATTCATCTCACAGAGATAAACCTTTCTTTTCATTCAGCAGTTTGGAAACACTGTTTGTGTAGAATCTGTGAAAGGTTATTGGGTGCAAATTGAGGGTAACAGTGAACAAGTAAATATCTTCAGTTAAAAACTAGAAAGAAGCTTTCTGAGAAACTGCTTTTTGATGTGTGCATTCATCTCAGAATTAAACCTTTTTTTTTTTTATTCATCAGTTTGGAAACACTGTTTTTGTCCATTCTGCGAATGGACATTTGGGAGCTCTTTGAGACCAATGGTGAAAAAGTGAATATATCAGTATAAAAAAATAGAAGGAAGTTATCTGTGAAACGGCATTGTGATGTGTGCATTCATCTTGTAGAGTTAATCCTTTTCATTCAGCAGTTTGGAAACACTGTTTTTGTAGAATCTGTGAAGCGATATTTGGGAGCGCATTGAAGCCTATGGTGAAAAAAAAATCTTCAAATAAACACTATAAAGAAGCTTTCTGAGAAACTGCCTTGTGATGTGTGCAATCTCATCTCAGAGGTAAACCTTTTCTTTGACTCAGCAGTTTGAAAACACTGTTTTTGTCCATTCTGTGAATGGACATTTGGGAGCTCTTTGAGACCAATGGAGAAAAAGTGAATATATCAGCATGAAAAAAATAGAAGGAAGCTATCTGTGAAACGGCATTGTGATGTGTGCATTCATCTTGTAAAATTAATCCTTTCTTTTCATTCAGCAGTTTGGAAATACTGTTTTTGTAGAATCTGTGAAGGGATATTTGGGAGTGCATTGAGGCCTATGGTGAAAAAGAAAGTATCTTCAAATAAACACTACAAAGAAACTTTCTGAGAAACTGCTTTGTGATGTGTGCAGTCACATCTCAGAGGTAAACCTTTCTTTTGATTCAGCAGTTTGGAAACACTGTTTTTGTCCTTTCTGTGAATGGACACTTGGGGTCTCATTGTGGCCAATGACAAAAAGGTGAATATCCCAGGATAAAAACTAGAAGGAAAATATATGGGAAACCAATTTGTGATGTGTGTATTCACGTCACAGAGTTAAAACTTTCTTTTCATTCAGCAGTTTGGAAACACTGTTTTTGTAATATCTGAAAAGGGATATTTTGGAGCACAGTGAAGCCTATGGTGTAAATGAAAATACTTTCAGATAAAAACTAGAAAGAAGCTTTCTGAGAAACTGCTTTCCAACGTGTGCAATAATCTCATGGCATTAAACCATTATTTTGATTTAGTAATTTGGAAACACTCTTTTTGTCTATTTGGTGAATGGACATTTGGGAGCTCATTGAGGCCAATAGCAAAAAAGCAAATATCCCAGATAAAAACTAGAAGGAACCGATCTGAGAAACTGCTTGGTGATGTGTGCATTCATTTGGCAGAGTTAAACCTTTCTTTTCATTCGGATATTTGGAACACTGTTTTTGTAGCATCAGCAAAGGGATATTTGGGAGCACATTGAGGCCTATGGAGAAAAAGAAAATATATTCAAATCCAAACTAGAAAGAAGTTTTCTGAGAAACTGCTTGGTGATGTGTGAATTCATCTCCCAGAGTTAAGACTTTCTTTGGATTTAGCAGTTTTGAAAAACTGTTTTTGTCTATTCTGTGAATAGACAGTTGGGAGCTCATTGAGGCCAAAACTGAGAAAGTGAATATCCCATGATAAAAACTAGAAGGAAGTTGTCGGAGAAACTGCCTTGTGATGTGTGCATTCATCTCACAGAGAAAAACTTTTCTTTTCATTCAGCAGGTTGGAAACACAGCTTCTGTAGAATCTGTGAAGGATTTTGGGAGTGCATAGAGGCCTATGGTGAAAAAGAACATATCTTCAGACAAAAACTGGAAAGAAGCTTTCTGAGAAACTGCTTTGTGATGTGTGCATTCACCTCACGGAGCTAAACCTTTCTTTGGATTCAGCAGGTTTGAAACACTGTTTTTGTCTATTTAGGAGATCAATTAGCCCAATAGTAAAAAAGTGAATATCCCAAGATAAAAACTAGGAGGAAGCTATCTGAGAAACTGATTGGTGATCTGCACATTCACCTCAGGAAATTAAAACTTTCTTTTCAATCAGCAGTTTGGAAATACTGTTTTTGTTGGATCTGCAAAGGGATAATTGGGAGTGCATTGAGGCCTATGGTGAAAAAGAAAATATATTCAGATAAATCTACAAAGAAGCTTTCTGAGAAATGGCTTTGTGTTGTGTGCATTCATCTCACAGAATTAAACCTTTCTTATGATTCAGCATTTTGGAAAAAATGTTTTTGACCATTCTGTGAATGGACATTTGGGAGCTCATTGAACACCAGCAAAAAAGCTAATATCCCAGGAGAAAAACTAGAAGGAATTTAGCTGAGAAACCGCTTTGTGATGTGTGCATTCATCTCGCAGAGGTAAAGCTTTCTTCTCATTCAGCATTCAGGATTCACTGTTTTGGTAGAAACTGCGAAGGGATATTTGAAAGTGCATTGACTCCTACGGTAAAAAATAAAATATTTTCAGATAAATACTAGAATCTATTTGAGAGACTGCTCTGTGATGTGTGCACTCATCTCACAGAGTTAAACATTTGTTTGGATTCAGCAGTTTGGAAACAATGTTTTTGTCCATTCTGCAAATGGACATTTGGGAGCTCATTGAGGCCAATGGAAAAAAAGCAAATATTACAGGATAAAAACTACAGGGAAGCTATCTGAAAAACCAGTTTTTGATGTGTGCATTCATCTCACAGACTAAATTTTATTTTCATTCAGCAATTTGGAACACTGTTTTTGTGCATTCTGCGAGTGAACATTTTGGAACTCATTCAGGCCAATGGTGACAAAGGGAATATCCCAGGATAAAAACTAGAAGGAAACTATCTGAGAAACCGCTTTGTTATGGGTGCATTCATCTCGAAGAACTAAAACTTTCTTTTAATTCAGCATTCTGGAAATACTGTTTTCATAGAATCTGTGAAGGGATATTTGGGTGAGCATTAAGGCCTATGGTGAAAAAGAAAGTATCTTCAGATAAAAACTAGAAAGAAGCTTTCTGAGAAACTGCTTTGTGGTGTGTGCACTCATCACAGAGAGTTAAAACTTCATTTGGATTCAGCAGTTTGGAAACACTGTCTTTGTCCATTCTGCAAATGCACATTTGGGAGCTCTTTCAGGTCAATGACAAAAATGCCAACATCACAGCATAAAAACTAGAAGGAAGGTAATTGATAAACTGCCTTGTGATCTGTATATTCACATCAAAGAATTAAACCATCCTTTTCTTTCATCATTTTGGAAACACTGTTTTTGTAGGATCTGTGAAGGGACATTTGGGAGCGATTTTTTACCCATGTTGAAAAAAGGAAATATCTTCAGATAAAAAAATAGAAGCTTTCTCAGAAACTGCTTTTGATATGTGCATTCATTTCACAGAGTTAAACCTTTCATTTGATTCAGCAGAATGGAAACATAGTTTTGTCCATTCTGTGAAAGGACAATAGGCAACTCATTGAGGCCAGTGATGAAAAAGTGAATATCCCATGAAAAAAACTAGAAGGAAGCCATCTGAGAAACTGTTTTGTGATGTTTGCATTCACCTCACAGTTTTAAAACTTCCTTTTTATTCAGAAGTTTGGAAACACTGTTTTTGTAGAATCTGCAAAGGGATATTTTGGAGCACTTCGAGGACTATGGTGAGAAAGAAAATATCTCATATAACAACTAGAAAGAAGCTTTCTGAGAAACCGTTTGTGATATGTACATTCATCTCACAGAATTAAATCTTTCTTTGGATTCGACAATTTGGAAACACCGATTTTTTTTTTTATTCTGCAATTGATATTTGGGAGCTCATTGAGGCCAATAGTGTAAAAGCAACTATCAGAGCGTAAAGACTAGTAGGAAACTATCTGAAAAACCTATTTGTGATGTGTGCATTCATCACACAGAGTTAAATCTTTTTTGTTTGTTTCAACAATTTGGAAACACTCTTTTTGTAGAATCTGTGAAGGGATATTTGAGAGCCCATTGAGGCCTATGGTGAAAAATGAAATATGACAAAAACTAGAAAGAAGCTTTCTGAGAAACTTCTTTGTGGTGTGTGTTTTCATCTCACAGAGTTAAACATTTCTTTGGATTCAGGACATTGGAAACGCTGTTTTTGTCCATTCTGCAAATGGACATTTGAGAGCTCTTTGCGGACAATGGTGAATAAGTGAACATCAAATGATTAAATCTTGATGGAAGCTTTCTGAGACATTGCTTTGTGATGTGTGCATTCATCTTGAGGAGTTAAAACTTTCTTTTCCTTCAGCAGTTTGGAAACTGTTTTTGTACAATCTGTGAAGGGATATTTGGGAGCACATCAAGACCTATGGTGAAAATGGAAATATCTTCAGATAAAAACTAGAAAGAAGCTTTCTGAGAAACTGCTTTGTGATGTGTGCATTCACCTCACTGAGTTAAACCTTTCTTTGGATTCAGAAGTTTGGAGACACTGTTTTTGTCCCTTCTGCGAATGGACTTTGGGAGCTCTTTGAGGTTGTTGGTGAAAAAGGGAATATCCCAGTATGAAAACTAGAAGGAAGATATATGAGAAACTGGTTTGTGATGTGTGCATTCATCTCAAGCAGTTGAAACTTACTTTTCCTTCAATAGTTTGGAAACAGTGTTTTTTACAATCTGCAAAGGGATATTTGGGAGTGCATCAAAATCTATGGTGAAAAAGGAAATATCTTCAGATAAAAACTAGAAAGAAGCTTTCTGTGAAACTGTCTTTGATGTATGCATTCGTTTCTCAAAGTTAAACATTTCTTTGGATTCAGCAGTTCAGAAACACTGTTTTTGTCCATTCTGTGAATGAACATTTGGGAGTTCATTGAGGTCAATGGCAAAAAAGTGAATATCCAAGGTTTAAAATAGATGGAAGCTACCTGAGAAATCACTTTCTGATGTGTGCATACATCTCACAGAGTTAAATCTATTTTTCATTCATCACTTTGGAAAAACTGTTTTTCTGGAATCTGTAAAGGTATATTTGGGAGTGCATTGAAGCGTGTGGTGAAATAGAAAATATTTTCACATAAAAACTAGAAAGTAACTTCCTGAGAAACTGCTTTGTGATGTATGCATTCATCTCACAGACTTAAACTGTGTTTGGATTCAGCAGTTTGGAAAAACTGATTTTGTCCATTCTGCAAATGGACATTTGGGAGCTCATTAAGGCCAATGACAAATAAGTGAAAATCCCAGGATAAAAATTGGAAAGAAGCTTTCTAAGAAACCGCTTTGTGATATGGACTTTCATCTTGCAGAGTTAAACATTTCTTTTCATTCAGCAGTTGGAAACACTGTTTTTGCAGAAACTGTGAAGGAATATTTGGGAGTGCATTGACTTCTATGGTGAAAAAGGAAGTATCTTCAGATAAAAAAAGAAATTATTTGAGAAATTGCTTCATGATGTGTGCATTCATCTCACAGAAGTAAACCTTTCTTTTTTTTCAGAAGTTTGGACACCCTGTTTTTGTAGAATCTGCAAAGGGATATTTGGGAGCGCTTTGAGGCCTATGGTGAAAGAGGAAACATATTGAGACAAATACTAGAAAGAAGTTTTCAGAAAAACTGCTTTGAGATATGTGCATTAATATCACAGAGTTAAACTTTTCTTTTGATTTCAAAATTTGGAAACATTGTTTTTGTCCATTCTGCAAATGAATCTTTGGGAGCTCCTTGGGGCCAAATAGCTCTTATATATGGCAAATAAGCAGAATATCAAAGTGTAAAATCTAGAAGGAAGCTATCTGAGAAACTGCTTTGTGATATGTGCATTCATCTCACAGAGTTAAACTTTTCTTTGTGTTCGGCAGATTGGAAACCCTGTTTTCATAGTATGTGTGAAGGGATATTTGGAATGCAATGAGGTCCGTGATAAAAGGGAAATACCTTCAGCTAAAAACTAGAAAGAAACCTTCTGAGAAACTGCTTTGTGATGTATACATTCGTCTCACAGACATAAACTTTCTTTTGATTCAGCAGTTTGGAGACACTGTTTTTCTCCATTCTGTGAATGGACATTTGGGAGCTCATTGAGGCCAATGGTGAAAAAGTTAATATCCCAGGATAGATGGAAGCTATCAGAGAAACTTCCTTGTGATGTGAACATTCATCTCACAGAGTTAAAACTTTCTTTGGAATCAGCAGTTTGATAACACTGTTTTTGTCCATTCTGTGAATGGACGTTTGGGAGTTCATTGAGGCCAATGGCTAAAAACAGAATATCCCAGGATAAACCTAGAAGGAATATATCTGAGAAACCGTTTTGTGATGAGACCATTCATCCCACAGAGTTAAAACTTTCTTTGGATTTAACAGTTTGGAAACACTGCTTTTGTCTGTTCTTAGAATGGACATTTGGGAATGCATTGAGGCCAATGGTGAAAAATGAGTATCACAGTATATAAACTAGAAGAAAGCTATCTGAGAATCTGCTTTGTGCTCTGTACATTCAACTCAAAGAGTTAAAACATTCTTTTCATTCAGCAGTTTGGAAACACTGTTTTTGTAGAATCTGTGAAGGGATATTTGGGAGCTCATTGAGTCCTTTGATGGAAGAGGAAATATTTTCAGATAAAAGCTATAAAGAATCTGTCTGAGAAACTACTTTGTGATGTGTGCATTCACCTCACAGAGTTAAAAGTTTCTTTTTATTTATGAGTTTGGAAACACTGTTTTTGTCCATTCTCTAAATGGACATTTGGGAACTCATTTAGGCCAATTGCAAAAAAATGTGACTATCCCAGGATAAAAACTGGATGGAAGCTATCTGAGATACCACTTTGTGATGTGTGCATTCATGTCATATAGTTAAACATTTCTTCTCATTCTGTCATTTGGAACCACTGTTTTTGGAGGATCTGCAAAGGGATACCTGGGAGTGCATTAAGGCCTGTGGTGAAAAAGGAAATATCTTTAGACAAAAACTAGAAAGAAGATTTCTGAGAAATTGCTTTGTTATGTGCACATTCATCTCACAGAGTTAAACCTTTCTTTCAATTCAGCAGTTAGGAAACACTGTTTTTATCCATTCTGTGCCTGGACACTTGGGAACTCATTGTGGTCAATGGTGAAAAAGTGAATATCCCAAGATAAGAACAAGAAGGAAGCTATCTGGGAAATTGCTTTGTGATGTGTGCATTCATCTCACAAAGTTAAACCTTTCTTTTGATTCAGCAGTTTGTAAACACTGTTTTTGTAGAATCTTCGAAAGAATATTTGGGAATGCATTGAGGCCTATGGTGAAAATGAAAATATCTTCAGATAATACGAGAAAGAAGCTTTCTGTGAAACTGCTTTGTGATGTGTATATTCATCTCACAGAGATAAGCCATTCTTTGTCTTCAGTAGTTTGGAAACACTGTTTTTGTCCATTCTGCAAATGGACATTCAGGAGCCCTTTGAGGCCATTGGCAAAAAGTGAATATCCCTGGTTGAAAACAGCAAGGAAGCTATCTGATAAACCACTTTGTGATGTGTGAATTCATCTCACAGTGTTAAACCTTTCTTTTCATTCGTCATTTCAGAAACCACTGTTTTCATAGCATCTATGAAGGGGTATTTCAGAGTGCATTGAGACCTATGGTGAAAAAGGAAATATCTTCAAATAAAAACTAGAAATAACCTTGCTGAGGAACTGCTTTGAGATGTGTGCATTCATCTCACAGAATTAAACATTTCTTTGGATTCAGCAGTTTGGAAACACTATTTTTTCCCATTCTTCAAATGGACATTTGGGAGCTCTTTGAGGCCAATGTCAAAAAAGCAAATATCCTACTAGAAAAACCAGAAAGAAGATCTCTGAGAAACCACTTTGTGATGTGTGCATCCATGTCACATAGTTAAACCTTTTTTTCATTCAGCAGTTTGGAAACACTGGTTTTCTGGAATCATGGAAGGCATATTTGGGAGCTCATAGGGACCTATAGTGAAAAAGAGAAAAACTAGAAAGACAAAAACTAGAAAGAAGCTTTCTGAGAAACTGCTTTGTGCTGTGTGCATTGATCTGACAGAGTTAAACCTTTCTTTAGATTAGACAGTTTGGAAACACTCTTTTGTCCATTCTGCAATTGGAGAATTTGGATCTCTGAGGCAAATGGTGAAAAAGTGAATATCCCATGTTAAAAACTAGAGGAATGCTCTCTGAGAAACTGATTTGTGATGTGTGCATTAATCTCTCAGAGTTTAACCTTTCTTTTCATTCAGCAGTTTGGAAACCCTGTTTTTATAGAATCCATAAAAGGATAATTGAGAGTGCATTGAGGCCTATGGTGAAAAAGGAAATATCTTCAGATAAAAACTGGAAAGAAGCTTTCTGAGAAACTGCTTTGTGATGTGTGCATTCATCTCACAGACTTAAGCCTTTTTTTTGATTCAGCAGTTTGGATACACACTTTTTGTCAATTCTGCAACTGGACTTTTGGGAGTTCATTGAGGCCAATGGCAAAAAAGTGAGTAAACCACGATAAAAAAAAAAAAAAAAAACAGAAGGAAATTGTCTGAGAAACTGCTTGTTGATGTGTGCTTTCAGCTCACAAAGTTAAAAGTTTTTTTTTTTTTTTCATTTGGCAGTTTGGTAACACTATTTTTATAAAATCTGAAAAGGGACATTTGGCAGTGCATCGAGGCCTATGGAGAAAAAGGAAACATCTTTTGACAAAAATTAGAAAGATGCTACCTGACAAACTGCTTTGTGATGTGTGCATTCATCTCACAGAGTTAAACCTTTGTTTTGATTAAGCAGCTTAGAAACACTGTTTTCATAGAATTTTCAAAAGGATATTTGGGAACATATTGAGGCCCATTGTGAAAAAGAAAATATCCTCAGATAATACTAGAACGAAGTTTTCTGAGAAACTTTTTTGTGATGTGTACATTCATCTCAGAGAGATAAGCCTTTCTTTCTATTCAGCTGTTTGGAAACACTGTTTTTGTCCATTCTGTGAATGGACATTTGGGAGATCATTTAGGCTAATGGTGAAAAAGTGATTATCCCTGGTTAAAAACTACAAGGAGGCTATCTGATAAATGACTTTCTGATCTGTGCATCCATGTCACAGAGTTAAAACATCATTCAGCAGTTTGAAAACACTGTTTTTCTAGAATCTGGAAAGGTATATTTGGGAGTGCATGGGGGCCTATAGTGAAAAAGAGAACATCTTCAGGTAAAAATTAGAAAGAAGCTTTCTGAGAAACTGCCTTGTGATGGGTGCATTCGACTCACGACGTTAAACCTTTCTTTGCATTCAGCAGTTTGGAAACACTGTTTTTGTCCATTCAGTGAATGGACATTTGGGAGATCATTGAGACCAATGATGAAAAAGCAAATATCCAGGACAAAAACTAGAAGGAAGCTATCTGAGAAAAAGATTTGTGATGTGTGCATTCATGTCACCGAGGTAAAACATTGTTTTCATTCAGCAGTATGGAAACACTATTTTTGTTGAATCTGCAAAGGGATATTTGGGAGTGCATTGAGGCCTACAGTGAATAAAGAAATATATTCAGGTAAAAACTAGAAAGAAATTTTCTGAGAAACTACTTTGTGATGTGTGCATCCATCTCACAGAGTTAAACCACTCTTTTGATTCACAAATTTGGAAACACTCTTTTTGTCCAGTCTGCAAATGGACATTTGGGAGCTCATTGAGGCCAATCATGAAAAAGTGAATAACCCAGGATAAAAACTAGATAGAAGCTATCAGAGACATTTTGTGATCTGTGCATTCAGGTTGCAGAGTTCAACACTTCTTTTCATTCAGCAGATGGAAACACTGGTTTTGTAGAATCTACGAAGGGATATTTTGGAGCACAATGATTCCTATGGTGAAAAAGGAAATATTTTCAGATAAAAAGTAGAAAAATCTTTCTGAGAAAATGTTTTGAGATGTGTGCATTCATCACACAGAGGTGAACCTTTCTTTGGAATCAGCAGTTTGGAAACACTGTTTCTGTCCATTCTGTGAATGGACATTTGGGAGCTCATGTGACCAATGGTGAAAAGGTGAATATCCTAGCATAAAAATTAAAGGACGCTCTCTGAGAAATAGCATTGTATGTGTGCATTCATCTTGCAGAGTTAAATCTTTCTTTTTATACATAAATTTGGAAACACTGTTTTTGTAAAATATTAGAAGGAATAATTGGAAGTGCATTGAGTCCTATGGATAAAAAGGAAATATCTTCAGATAATAGCTAGAAGGAAACTATCTGGGAAACTGCTTTGTGATGTCTGTATTCACCTCACAGAGTTAAAACATTCCTTTCATTCAGCAATTTGGAAACACTATTTCTGTAGTCTGTGAATGGATATATGAGAGCACATTTAGGCCTATTGTGAAACAGCAAATACCTTCAGATAAAAACAAGAAAGAAACTTTCAGAGAAACTGCTTTGTAATGTGTGCATTCATTTCTCTGAGAGAAACAATTCTTTGGATTCTGCAGTTTGGAAACACTATTTTTGTCCATTTTGTGAATGGACATTTGGGAGTTAACTGAGGCAACAGTGAAAAGCAAATATCCCAGGATAAAAACTAGAAGGAAGCTATCTGAGAAACTGCTCTGTGATGCCTGCATTCCTCTTGCAGAGTTAAAACTTTCCTTTCATTAAGCAGTTTATAAAAACTGTCATTGTAGAATCTGCAAAAAGATATTTGGGAACGCATTGAGATCTATGTTGAAAACGTAAATATCTTGAGATAAAAGCTAGAAAGAAGCTTTCTGGGAAACTGTTTTGTGATGTGTGCATTCACTCACAGAGTGAAAAGTTTCTTTGGATTCAGCAGTTTGGAAACATTGTTTTTGTCCATTCTGGGAATGGACATTTAGGAGTTCATTGAGTCCAATGGTGAAAAAGCAAATATCCCTGGAGAAAAATTAGAATGGGGCTATCTGAGAAACTGCTTTGTGATGTGTGCATATATCACTCAGAGTTAAGCCTTTCTTTTCATTCAGCGGTTTGGAAACACTTTTTTTTAGAAGTTGCAATGGGATATTTGGAGCGCATTGAGGTCTAGAGTGAAATAAGGGAATATCTTTGGATAAAAACTGGAAAGAAGCTTTCTGAGAAACTGCTTTGTGATGTGTACATTCGTCTAACAGAGTTAACATTACATTGGAATCAAGAGGATGGAAACACTCTTTTTCTCCATTTTGTGAATCGACATTTGGGAGCTCAATGAGGCCAATGATGAAAAAGCAAATACTCCAGGATAAAACTAGAAGGAGTCCTACTGAGAAACTGCTTTGTGTTGTGTGCATTCATCTCACAGAGTTAAACCTTTCTTTGGATTCAGCAGTTTGGATACACTGTTTTATCCATTCTATGAATGGACATTAGGGAGCTCCTCAAGGCAAAGTTGAAAAAGTGAATATTCCAGTATAAAAACTAGCAGTAAGATATCTGATAAACCACTTTCTGATGTATGCATTCACTTCACTGATTTAAAACTTTATTTTCATTCAACAGTTTGCAAACACTGTTTTGGTAGAAACTGCAAAGGAATATTTGTGAGCCCTTTGAAGCCTATGGAGAAAAAGAAAATATCTTCAGATAAAAACTAGAAAGAAGCTTTCTGATAAACTGCTTTGTGATGTGCACATTCATCTCATAGAGTTAAACCTTTCTTTTATTCAGCAGTTTGGATACACTGTTTCAATCCCTTCTGCAAATGGAAATTTGGGAGCTCACTGAGGGTAATAGCAACAAAGGAAATATCCCAGGATAAAAACTAGAAGGAAGCTATCTGAGAAACCACTTTATGATGTGTGTATTTATTTCACAGAGATAAACCTTTCTTTTCATTCAGCAGTTTGGAATCACTGTTTTTGTAGGATCTGCTAAGGGATATTTGAGAGTGCAGTGAGGCCTATGGTGAAAAAGAAATTATCTTCAGATAAAAACTAGAAAGCAGCTTTCTGAGAAACTGCTTTGTGTTGTGTGCATTCATCTCACAGACTTAAAACTTTCTTTGGATTCAGCAGTTTGGAAACACTGTTTTTGTCCATTCTGTGAATGGACATTTGGGAGCTCATTGAGCCCAATGGCAAAAAAGTGAATATCCCAGGATAAAAACTAGAAGGAAGCTACCTGAGAAACCAGTTTGTGATGTGTGCATTCACCTCACAGATTTAAAACTTTCTTTTCATTCAGCAGATTGGAAACACTGTTTACGTAAAATCTGCGAAGGTATATTTGGGAGCACAATGAAGCTGATGGTGCAAAAGGAAAAATCTTGAGATAAAAAATAGAAAGAAACTTTCTCAGAAACTACTTTCTGATGTGTGCATTTGTCTCACAGAGTTAAACTTTTCTTTGAATTCAGCAGTGGAAATATTGTGTTTCTCCATTCTTCAAATGGACATTTGGGAGCATGTTGAGGCCAATGGAAAAAGAGTGAATATGCCAGAATAAAAACTAGAAAGAACCTATCTGAGAAATGATTTTGTGATGTGTGCTTTCATCTCACAGAGTTAAACCTTTGCTTTCATTCAGCAGTTTGGAAACAAGGTTTTTGTAAAATCTGTGAAGCGATATTTTGAAGTGAATTGATTACTATGATGAAAAAGATAATAACTTCAGATAAAACTAGAAAGAAGCTTTCTGAGAAACTGCTTTGTGATGTGTTCATTCCTCTCACATACTTAAAACTTTCATATGATTCAGTAGTTTGGAAACACTGTTTATTGGGCTTTCTGTGAATGGAAATTTGGGAACTCACTGAGGGCAATGGTGACAAAGTGAATATCCCAGAATAAAAACTAGAAGAAAGATATCTGAGAAACCGCTTTTAAAATGAGTACATTCATCTCACAGAGGTAAAACTTTCTTTTCATTCAGCAGTTTGGAATCACTGTTTTTGTAGGATCTGCTAAGGGATATTTGAGAGTGCCATGAGGCCTATGGTGAAAGAGAAAATATCTTCAGATAAAAATTGGAAAGAATCTTACTGAGAAACTGCTTTGTGTTGTGTGTATTCATCTCAGAGTTAAACCTTTCTTTGGATTCAACAGTTTGGATACACTGTTTTTGTCCATTCTGCAAATGGACATTTGGGAGCTCCTTGAGGCAAAGTAGAAAAAGCAAATGTCCCAGCATAAAAACTAGCAGGAAGTTATCTGATAAACCACTTTGTGATGTATGCATTCACCTCACTGATTTAAAACTTTCTTTTCATTCAGCAGTTTGGAAACACTGTTTTGGTAGAAACTGCAAAGGAATATTTTGGAGCACTTTGAAGCCTATGGAGAGAAAGAAAATATCTTCAGATAAAAGCAAGAAAGAAGCTTTGTGATAAATGGCTTTGTGATGTGCACATTCATCTCAAAAAATTAAACCTTTCTTTTATTCAGCAGTTTGGAAACACTGTTTTTGTCACTTCTGCAAATGGAAATTTGGGAGTGCTCTGAGGGTAATGCTGACAAAGGCAATATCCCAGGATAAAAGCTAGAAGGAAGCTATCTGAGAAACCACTTTATGATGTGTGTATTGATCTCACAGAGTTAAACCTTTCTTTTCATTCACTAGTTTGGAATCACTGTTTTTGTAGGATCTGCTGAGGGATATTGGCAAGTGCAGTGAGGCCTACGGTGAAAAAGAAAATATCCAGATAGAAACTAGAAAGAAGCTTTCTGAGAAACTGCCTTGTGTTGTGTGCATTCATTTCAAAGGGTTAAGCAGCTCTTTTCATTCAGCAGATTTCAGACACTGTTTTTGTAGAATCTGTGAAGGGATAATTGGAAGTGCATTGAGGAATATGGTGAAAAACAAAATATCTTCTGATTAAAAACTAGAAAGATGCTTTCTGAGCAACTGCTTTGTGATGTGTGCATTCATCTCACAGAGTTAAACCTTTCTTTTTATTCATCAGTTTGGAAACACTGTTTTTGTCCATTCGCAGAATGGACATTTGGGAGCTCATTGAGGTCAACAGTGAAAAAGCGAATATCCCAGGTTCAAAACTAGAAGGAAGCTATCTGTGACATCACGTTGTGATGTGCACATTCATCTCACAGAATTAAACATTCCCTTTCATTTGGCAGTTTTGAAACTCTGATTTTGTAGTATCTGTGAAAGGATATTAGGAAGCACATTGATACCTATGGTGAAAAAGGAAATATCTTCAGATAATAACTGGAAAGAAACTTTCTGAGAAACTGCTTTGTGATGTGTGCATTCATCTCACAGAGTTAATCCTTTCTTTGAGTTCGGCAGTTTGGAAACACATTTTTTGTCCATTCTCTGAATGGGTATTTAGGAGCTCCTTGTGGCCAAGGGTGAAAAAACCGAATATTCCAGGATAACAACTAGGAGGAAGCTATCTAAGAAGCCACTTTGTGATGCACACATTCATCTAACAGAATCTAACAGAGATAAACCTCTCTTTTCTTTTAGCAAATTGGAAACACCATGTTGGTAGAATCTGCGATGGGATATTTGGGAGCACATTGAGGCCTGTGGTGAAAAATGAAATTCTCTCAGATAAAAACTAGAAAGAATCTTTCTGAGAAACTGCTTTGTGATGTGTGCATTTATCCCACAGACTTCATCTTTTCTATGCATTCAGAAGTTTGGAAACACTGTTTTTGTCCAGTCTACAAAAGGGCATTTTGTAGTTCATCAAGGCCAATGGTGAAAAAACGAATATCTCAGGATAAAAACCAGAAGGAAGCTATCTGAGAAACCACTTTATGATGTGTGCCTTCGTCTCCCAGAGTTAAACCTTTCCTTTCAGTTTGGAAACATTGATTTGTAGAATCTGCAAATGGATAATTGGGAGTGCATTCAGACCTATGGAGAAAAAGGAAATATCTTCAGACAAAAACTAGAAAGAAGTTTTCTGAGAAACTGCTTTGTGATATGTGTGTTAATCTCACAGAGTTCATCCTTTCTATGCATTCAGAAGTTTGATAACACAGTTTTTGTCAGATCTGTGAATGGATATTTGGGTACTCACTGAGGCCGAAGGTGAAAAAGTGAATATCCAAAATAAAAACCTGAAGGAAGCTATCTGAGAAACTATTTTGTGAGGTGTACATTCATCTCACATAGTTAAACCTTTCCTTTCATTTAGCAATTTGGAAACACTGTTTTTGTAGAATCTGTGAAGGAGTATTTGGAAGCACATTTAAGCCTATGGTGAAAAAGGAAATATCTTCAGATAAAAACTAGAAAGCAGTTTTCTGAGAAACTGCTCTTTGATGTGTGCATTCATCTCACAGAGTTAAAACTTTATTTTGATTCTGCCATTTGGAAACACTGTTGGGAGTTAATTGAGGTGAATGGTGCAAAAGGGAATATCCTAGGATGAAAAGTAGAAGGAAGCTGTCTGAGAAAAAACTTTGTGATGTGTGCATTCAACTTGCAGATTTAAACTTTTCTTTTCATTCAGCAGTTTGGAAACACTGTTTTTCTCCATTCAGTAAATGGATATTTGGGAGCTCCTTAATTTTGAAAAATCGAATATCCCAGGATAAAAACCAGAAGGAAGCTATCTGAGAAACCACATTGAGATGTGTGCATTCATTGTGGAGAGTTAAGCATTTCCTTTCATTCAGCTATTTGGAAACACTGATTTTGAATAATCTCCAAAGAGATCATTGGTAGCGCATTGAGACCTATGGTGAAAAAGAAATACCTGCAGATAGAAACTAGAAAGAGGTTACTGAGGAACTGCTTTGTGATGTGTGCATTCATTTCAAAGACATAAGACTTTCTTTGGATTCAGCGGTTTGAAAACAGTTTTTGTCCATTCTGCCAAAGGGTATTTGGTAGCTCATTGTGGTCAATGGCCAAAAAGCCAAGATCCCAGGATAAAAACTTGAAGGAAGCAATCTGAGAAACTGCTTTGTGATGTGTGCATTCATTTCAAAGAGATAAATAAGTCTTTTCATTCAGCAGATTTCAAACACTGCTTTTGTGGAATCTGTGAAAGGATATTTGGGAGCACATGGAAGAACACAGTTAAAAACAAAATATCTTCTGATTAAAATTAGAAAGGTGCTTTCTGAGTCACTGCATTGTGATGTGTGCATTCCTCTCATATAGCTAAACCTTTATGTGGATTCAGCAGTTCGGAAATACTGTTTTTATCCATTCTGTGAATGGACATTTCAGAGCTCATTGAGGCCTAGGGTGAAAAAGCAAATATCTCAGGATAAAAAGTAGAAGGAAGCTATCTGAGAAATCACTTTGTTATGTGTGTGCATTCATCTCATAGACTTAAACCTTTTTTTTCATTCAGCAGTTAGGAAATGCTGTTTTTGTGGAATCTGTGATGGAATATTTAGGAGGGCATTGATGCCTATAGTGAAAAAAAGTTATTCTAAGATACAAAGTAGAAGGAAGCTTTCTGAGAAACTGCTTTGTGATGTAGGTATTCGTCTCACAGAGTTAACTTTGTTTGGATTCTGCAATTTGGAATCCCTGTATTTGTCCATTTGTCAAATGGATATTTGGGAGCTCATTGAGGCCAAAGGTGAAAAAGTGAACATCCCATGATAAAAGCTAGAAGGATGCTATTTGAGAAACTGCTTTGTTATGTGTGCATTAATCTCACAGTGTTAAACCTTTCTTTTCATTCAGCAGTTTGGAAATACTGTTTTTGTAGAATCTGCAAAGTGATATTTTGGAGGGTATTGAGGCCTATGGTGAAAAAGAAAGTATCTTCAGATAAAACCTAGAAAAAAGCTTTCAGAGAAACTGCTTTGTGATGTTTGCATTCATCTCACAGAGTTAAACTTTTCTTTGGATTCAGCAGTTTGGAAACACTGCTTATGTCCATTCTGTGAATGGACATTTGGGAGTTCATTGAGGCCCATGGTGAAAAAGTGAATATCCCATGATAAAAACTAGAAGGAAGCCATCTGAGAAATCGCTTTGTGGTGTATGCATTCATCTCCCAGTGTTAAACCTTTCTTTTCTCACAGCAGTTTGGAAATACTGCTTTTGTAGAATCTGCAAATGGATGTTTGGGAACACATTAAAGCCTATGGTGGAAAAGGAAATATCTTAATATAAAAACTAGAAAGAAACTTCCTGAGAAACTGATTTGTGATGTATGCATTCATCTCACTGTGTTAAACTCTTCTTTGGATTCAGCGGTTTGGAAACACTTTATTGGTCCATTCTGCGAATTGACTTTTGGGATCACATTGAGAACAAAGGCGAAAAAGTGAATATCCCAGGATAAAAACTAAAAGGAAGCTATCTGAGAAACTGCTTTTTGATGTGTGAATTCATTTCGCAGAGGTAAACCTTTATTTTCATTGAGCAAGCTGGAAATACTGTTTTGTTAGAAACTGCGAAGGGATATTTGAAAGCACATTGTATCCTATGGTGAAAAAGAAAATACTTTCAAATAAAAAGTAGAAAGAAGCTTTCTGAGAAACTACTTTCTGATGTCTGGATTGATCTCACATAGTTAAAACTTTCTTTTGATTCTGCAATTTGGAAACACAGTTTTTGTCCATTTGGTGAATGGACATTTGGGAGTTCATTGAGGCCAATAGTGAAAAAGTCAATATCCCAGGATTAAAAACTAGAAGGTAACTATCAGAGAAACTGCTTTGTGATGTGTGCATTCAGTTCCCATAATTTAAACTTTCTTTTCATTCAGCAGTTTAGAAACACCATTTTCTGGAATCTGTGAAGGAATATTTGGGAGTGCATTAAGGCCTATGGGGAAAAGGAAAATTTTCACATAAAACCTAGAAAGAAACTTTCTGAGAAAGTGCCTTGTAATCTGGGTATTCATCTCACAGTGTTAAACCTTTATTTGGATTCAGCATCTTGAAAATATTGTTTGGGTCTATTTGGTGAATGGACATTTGAGAGCTCATTGTGGCCCATGGAGAAAAAGAGGATATCCCAAGATAACAACTAGAAGGAAGTTATCTGAGAAACTGCTTTGTGATGTGTGCATTCATCTTGCAGAGTTAAACCTTTATTTTCTTTCAGCAGTTTGGAAACACTGTTTTTGTAGAATCTTTTAAGGGATACTTGTGAGCGAATTGAGGCCTATAGAGAAAAGAAAAATATCTTCAGATATAAACTAGAAAGAAGCTTTCTGAGAAACTGCTTTGCCATGCATGCGTTCATCTTACAGATTTAAAATTTTCTTGGATTCATCAATTTGCAAACACTGTTTTTGTAGAATCAACAAAGAGATATTTGGGAACACATTGAGGCTTATGGTGAAAAAGGATGCATATCTTCAGATAAAAACTAGAAAGAAGTTATCCGAGAAACAGCTTTGTGATGTGTGCATTCATCTTGCTGAGTTAAAACTTTCTTTTCATTCAGCAATTTGGAAACTCTGTTTTCATAGAATCTGAGAATGCATATTTGGGAGCTCATTGAGGCCAAAAGTGAAAAAGCACATAACCCAGGATAAAAATTAGAAGGAAGTTGTCTGTGAAACAGCTTAGTGATGTATTCATTCATTTCACAGGGTTAAAAATTTCTTTTCATTCAGGAGTTTGGAAACACTGCTTTATTGTAGAATCTGTGAAGGGATATTTGGGAACATGTTGAGGCCTATGGTGAAAAATAAAATTTATTCAGATTAGAAGTAGAAAGAAACTTTCTGAGAAACTGATTTGTGATGTGTGCATTCATCTCACTGAGTTAAACTTTTATTTAGAGTCAGCAGTTTGGAAACACTGTTTTTTTCCATTCTGCGAATGGATATTTGGGAGCTTATGAAGGCCAATGGCAAAAAAGCAAATGACCCAGAATAAAAATTAGAAGGAAATGATCTGAGAAACTGCTTTGTGATATGTGCATACATGTTGCTGAGTTAAGCCTTTCTTTTCATTCAGCAGTTTGGAAACAAACTGTTTTTATAGGATCTGTGAAGGGATATTTTGGAGCAAATTGAGGCCAATGATGAAAAAGGAAACATCTTCAGATTAAAACTAGAAGGAAGCCTTCTGAGAAACTGCTTTCTGATGTGTATTTCATCTCACAGAGGTAAATCTTTCTTTTGATTTAGCAGTTTGGAACAATTGTTTTTGTAGAATCTGCAAATGGACATTTCTTAAATATTTCTTTGGATTCAGCAGTTTGGCTACACTGCTTTTTGTCCATTCTGTGAATGGACATGGGGGAGGTCATTGAGGCCAATGGCAAAAAAGCAAATATCCCAGGATAAAAAATGAAGGAAACTATCTTACAAACCAGTTGGTGATGTTTGCGTTCATCTCTCAGAGTTAAATTTTCTTTTCATTCAGCAGTTTGGAATCACTGGTTTTGTATAATCTGCGAAGGGATATTAGGGAGAGAATTGAGGCCTATGCTGAAAAAGGAAATATCTTCAGATAAAAACTAGAAATAAGATTTCTGAGTAACTGCCTTGTGATGTGGGTATTAATCTCACAGATTTAAACCTTTCTTTGGATTCAGCAGTGTGTAAACACTGTTTTTCTCCATTCTGAGAATGGATATTTGGGAGCACTTTGAAGCCAAGTGTGAAAAAATGAACATCCCAGGAAAAACTAGAAGGAAGCTATCTGAGAAACCGCTATGTGATGTGTGCACTCATCTCACGCAGTTAAACTTTTCTTTTGATTCAGCAACTTGGAAACACTGTTTTTGTAGAATCTGTGAAGGTATTTTTGGGGGTGCATTGACCTTATGGTGAAAAAGAAAATATCTCACAGAGTTAAATATTTATTTGGATTCAGCAGTTTGGAAACACTGTCTTTGTCCATTCTGCGAATGGACATTTGGGAGCTCATTGAGTCCAATGGTGAAAAAGCAAATATCCCAGGATAAAAAGTAGAAGGATGCTATCTGTGAAACTGCTTTGTAATGTGTTCATTCACCTCACAGAGTTAAATATTTATTTTCATTCAGCAGTTCAGAAACACTGTTTTATTGTAGAAACAGTGAAGGGCTATTTGTAGTGCATTGTTTTCTATGGTGGAAGAGAAAATATGTTCAGATAAGAAGTAGAAAGAAGCTTTCTGAGAAAGTGCTTTTTGCTGTGCACATTCATCTCACAGAGATAAACGTTTATTTGGATTCAGCAGTTTGGAAACAGTTTTTGCCCTTTTTGTCAGTGGACATTTGGAAGCTCATTGAGGCCAATGGCCAAAAAGTAAATATCCAAGGATGAAAACTAGAAGGAAGTCATCTCAGAAACTGTTTTGTGATGAGTGCATTTGTCTCACTGAATTAAACCTTTCTTTTCATTCAGCAGCTTGGAAACACTGTTTTTGTAGAATCTGAGTATGGTCATTTGGAAGCTCATTGAGACCAATGGGGAAAAAGCAAATATTCCATGATAAAAGTAGAGGGAAGTTATCTGAGAAACCACATTGTGATGTGTGCATACATCTAGCAGAGTTAAAATTTTCTTTTCATTCAGCAGTTTGGAAAAATTGTTTTTGTAGAATCTGCAAAGGGATATTTGGGAGTACTTTGACATCTATGGTGAAAAAGAAAATAATCAGATACACACTAGAAAGATGCTTTTTGAGAAATTGCTTTGTGATGTGTGCATTCATCTCACTGAGTTAAACTTTCCTTTGCATTCAACAGTTTGGAAACACTTTATTTGTCCATTCCGGGAAAGGCCATTTGGGAGTTCCTTGAGACCAATGGTGAAAAAGTGAATATCCCAGGATAAAAACTAGAAGGAAGCTTCCTGAGAAACCACTTTGTGATGTGTGCATTCATCTCCCAGAGATAAACTTTTCTTTTCATTCAGGAGTTTGGAAACACTGTTTTTGTAGAAACTGTGAAGGGATATTAGGGAGTCAATTGAGGCCTATGGTGAAAAAGGATATATATTCAGATAAAAACTAGAAAGAAGCATTCTGAAAAACAGCTTTGTGAGGTAATTATTTATCTCACAGATTTAAACTTTTCTTTGGATTCAGCAGTTTGGATACACCGTTTTTGCCCATTCTGTTAATGGACATTTGGCAGCTCATTGAGGCCTATGACGAAAAAGCGAATATCCCAGGATAAAAACTAGAAGGAAGCTTTCTGGGAAACCACTTTGTGATGTGTGCATTCATCTCGCAGAGTTAAACCTGTCTTTTCATTCAGTAGCTGGGAAGCACTGTTTTCATAGAATCTGGGAAGGAATATTCCATTTTTGAAGAATCTACAAAGCAATATTGGGGAGTGCATTGAGTCCTATTGTGAAAAACAATATATCTTCAGATAAGAACTAGAAAGAAGCTCTCTGAGAAACTACTTTGTGATGTTTGCATTCAACTCACAGAGCTAAATCTTTCTTGGGTTCAGCAGTTTGGAAACACTGTTTTTGTTCACTCTGAAAATGGACATTTAGGAGCTCATTGAAGACAATGGTGAAAAAGCAAATATCCCAGGATAAAAAGTGGAAGGAAGCTATCTGAGAAACGACTTTTTGATTTGTGCTTTCATCTCACAGTTGTAAACTATTCTTTGGATTCAGCAGTTTGGAAATACCGTTTTTGTAGAATCAGAGAATGGACAATTGGGAATTCATTGAGGCCAATTGTGAAACAACGAATACCCCAGCATAAAAACTAGAAGGAAGCTATCTGAGAAACAGCTTTGTGATGTGTGCAATCATCATCCAGAGTTAAAACTTTCTTTTCTTTCAGCAGTTTGGAGCCACTGTTTGTAGAATCCATGAAGGGATTCTTGGGAGCAAATTGAGGCCTATTGTGAAGAAGGAAATATCTTAAGATAAAAACTAAAGAGGCGCTTTCTAAAAAACTGCTTTGTGATGTGAGTATTGCTCTCACTGATTTAAACCTTTCTTTGCATTCAGCAGTTTGGAAACACTTTCTTTCTTCATTCTGTAATTGGACATTTGGGAGCTCATTGGTGCCAATGTCGAAGAAGAAAATATCCCAGGATAGAAACCAGAAGGAAGCTATCTGAGAAAGGGCTTTGTGATGTGTGCACTCATATCCCAGAGTTAAATATTTCTTTTTATTCAGCAATTTGGATCACTGTTTTCATGGAATCTGCGAAGGAATATTTGAGAGCACATTGAGGCCTATGGTGAGAAAGGATATATCTTCAGATGAAAACTGGAAAGAAACTTTCTGAGAAACTGCTTTGTGAAGTGTGCATTCATCTTATAAAGTTAAATCTTACTTTGCATTCAGCACTTGGGAGCACTGTTTTTGTAGATTCTGAGAATGGACATTTGGGAACTTATTGAGGCCAATAACAGAAAAGTGAATATCCCAGGTTAAAAACTAGTAGGAAGCTTTCTGAGAAACCACTTTGTGATGTGTGCATTCCTCTCATGGAGTAAAACTTTTCTTTTCATTCAGCAGTTTGGGAACCCTGTTTTTGTAGAATGCATGAAGGGATATTTTGGAACACATTGAGGACTGTGGTGAAAAAGGATATATCTTCAGATAAAAACTAGAAAGAAGCTTTCTGAGAAACTGCTTTGTGATGTGGGTATACATCTCACAGAGCTAAACATTTCTTTGGATTCAACGGATTGGAAATAGTTTTTGTCCATTCTGTGAATGGATATTTAGGAGCTCATTGAGGCCAATGGTGAAAAAGTGAATGTCCCAGGATAAAAAGTAGAAGCTATCTGAAAAAACACTTTTTGATGTGTGCATTCATCTTGCAGATGAAACCATTCGTTTCATTTAGCAGTTTGGAAACACTACTTTTGTAGAACTGTGAATGGACATTTGGGAGCACATTGACGCCAATGGTGAAAAAGTGAATGTCCCAAGAAAAAAGGAGAAGGAAGCCATCTGACAAACTACTTTGTGATGTGTGCATTCATCGCACAGTGTTAAAACTTTCCTTTCATTCAGCAGTATGGAAGCACTGTTTTTGAAGCATTTGTGAAGGGATATTTGGGAGCACATTGAGGCCTATGCTTAAAACGGAATTAACTTCAGACAAAACTAGAAAGAAGGTTTCTGAGAAACTGCTTTGTGATGTGGGTGTTCTTGTCACAGAGGAAAACCTGTCTGTGTATTCAGGATTTTGGAAACACTGTTTTTGTCCATTCTGTGAATGGACATTTGGGAGCTCATTGAGATCAATGGCAAAAAATAGTATATCTCAGGATAAATACTAGAAAGAAGCTATCTGAGAAACCAGTTTGTGATATGTGCATTCATCTCACAGAGTTGAACTTTTCTTTTTATTCAGCAGTTTGGAAATGCTGTTTTCATAAAAAATATTTGCTAGTGCATTGAGGCCTAAGGTGAAAAAGAAATATCTTCAAATAAAAACTAAAAAGAAGCTTTTTGAGAAACTATTTCTGATGTGTGCATTCATCTCACATAGTTAAACATTTCTTTGGATTCAGCAGTTTGGAAAAACTTAATTTGTCCATTTTTTGAATGGACCTTTGGGAGTCAATTGAGGCCAATGATGAAAAAGTGAATATCCCAGGATAAAAACTAGAAGGAAGCCATCTGAGAAACCATATTGTGATGTGTGTATTCATCTCTCAGAGTTAAACCTTTCCTTTCTTTACATTCAGCAGTTTGGAAACACTCTTTTTGTAGAATCTGCACAGGAATATTTGGGACTATTTGAGGCCTATAGTGAAAAAGGAAATATCTTCAGATAAAAACTAGAAAGACGCTTTTGGAGAAACTGCTTTCTGATGTCTACATTTGTCTCACTGAGGTCAACCTTTCTTTTCATTCAGCAGTTTGGAAACAGTATTTTTAGAATCTGAGAATGGACATTTGGGAGCTCATTGAGGCCAATGGCGAAAAAGCATATATCTCAGTTTAAAAGGTAGAAGGAAGCTATCTGAGAATCTGCGTTGTGTGCATTCATCTCACAGAGTTAAACTTTACTTTTCATTCAGCAGTTTGGAAACACGGTTTTTGTAGAATCTGTGAACAAATATTTGTGAATGATTTGAGGCCAATGGTAAAAGAGGAAATATCTTCAGATAAAAAGTAGAAATAAACTTTCTGAGAAACTTCTTTCTGATGTGTGCCTTCATCTCAGAGTCAAACCTGAAAACTTTCTTTGGATTCAGCAGTTTGGAATCACTATTTTTGTCCATTCTGTGAATGGATATTTTGGAGCTCATTGAGGCCAATGGTGAAAAAACTAATATTCCTGGATAAAAACTGCAAGGAAGCAGTCTGAGAAATGGTTTTGTTATGTGTGTATTCCTCTCGCAGATGTATACTTTTCTTTTCATTCAGCAGTTTGAAACACTGTTTTTGTAATATCTGTGAAGGGATATTTGGGAGTGCATTGAGGCCTATGGTGAAAAGGGAAATACATTCAGATAAAAGCTAGAAAGAAGCTTTTTGATAACCTGCTTTGTGAGGTGTGCATTCATCTCACAGAGTTAAACCTTTCTTTGGATTCGGCAGTTTGGAAACACTTTGCTTGTCCATTCTATGAATGGACATTTGGGGGCTCATTGAGGCCAATGGTGAAAAAGCGAATATCCCAGGATAAAAAGAAGGAATCTATCTGAGAATCTGCTTTGTGATGTTTGCATTCATCTCACAGAGTTAAACTTTTGTATTCATTCAGGAGTTTGGAAACAATGTTTTTGTAGAATCTGCAAAAGGATATTTGGGAGTGAAATGAGGACAAAGTTGAAAAAGAAAATATCTTCTGATAAAACATAGCAACAAGCTTTCTGAGAAACTGAGAAACTGCTTTGTGATGTGTGCTTTCATCTCATAGAGTTGAATGTTTCTTTCAATTCAGCAGTTTGGAAAAAGTGTTTTTGTCCATTCTGCAAATGTACATTTGGGAGCTCATTGAGGCCAATGGCAAAAAAAGGCAAATATCCCAGTATATCAAGTCCATGAAAGCTATCTGAGAAAACGTTTTGTGATGTGTGCATTCATCTAACAGAGTTAAAACGTTCTTTTCATTCAGTAGTTTGGAAACATTGTTTCTGCAAAATCTGTAAGGGATATTTGGGAGTGCATTGAGGCCTGTGGTGAAAAAGGAAATATCTTCAGATTAAAACTAGATAGAAGCTTTCTCAGAAACTGCTTTGTGATGTTCCCATTCAACTCACAGAGTTAAATCTCATATTTCATTTTGCAGTTTTGAAACTCTACTTTTGTAGGATCTGAGAATGGACTTTTGGGAGTTGCTTGAGGCCAATGGCAAAAAAAGTGAATATCCCAGGATAAAAAGTACAAGGAAGCTATCTGAGAAACTATTTTGTGATGTGTGCATTCATCTCACTGAGTTTAACCTTTCTTTGGATTCAGCTGTTTGGAAACACTGTAGTGATCCTTCAGTGAATGAACATTTGGGAGCTCATTGAGGCCTATGGCAAAAAAAGTGAATATCCCAGTATAAGTAAAAGAAACCTATCTGAGAAAATGCTTTGTGATGTGTGCATTCATCTCCCAGACTTAAACCTTTCTTTTCATTCAGCAGTTTGGAAGTATGGTGTTTTTTAACATCTGCAAAGGGATACTTAAGAACAAATTGAGGTCTATAGCGAAAAAGGAAATATCTTCAGATAAAAACTAGAAAGAAACTGTCTGAGAAACTGCTTTGTGATGTGTACATTAACTTAACAGAGGTAAACATTTCCTTTAATTCAGCTGTTCGGAAACACTATTTTTGTGGAATCTGAGAATGAACATTTGGAACTCATTATGGCCAAAGGTGAAAATGTGAATATCCCAGGATAAAAGTAGAAGAAAGCTATATGAGAAACTACTTTGTAATGTGTGCATTCATCTCGCAGAGTTAAACATTTCCTTTCATTCAGCAATTTGGAAACACTGCTTTCATAGAATGTGTGAAAGGATATTTGGGACCACTTACAGCCGAGGGACAAAACGAAAATATTTTCAGAAAAATAGTAGGAAGAAGTTTCTTGAGAAACTGCTTGGTGATGTGTGCATTCATCTCACAAAGTTAAAACTTTCCTTTGATTCAGTAGTTTGGAAACACTGTTTTCTTCCATTCTGTGAATGGACATTTAGGAGCTCATTAAGGTCAACGGCAAAAAAGCAAATATCCCAGGCTAAAAACTAGAAGGAAGATACCTGAGAAACCATTTTGTGATGGTGCATTCATCTCAGAGTTGAACCTTTCTTTCCTTTCAGCAATTTAGGAACACTGTTTTTGGAGAATATGCAAAGGGATATTTGGTAGCACATAGAGACCTATAGTGAAAAAAGAAATATCCACAGATAAAAACCAGAAACAAGCTTTCTGATAAACTGCTTTGTGATGTGGGCATTTGTCTCAAAGAGTTAAAACTTTCTTTAGATTCAAAAGTTTAGAAACGCTGTTTTTGTCCATTTTGTAAATGGACATTTGGGAGTCGAGCCAAAGGAAATATCTTCAGATAAAACTAGGAAGAAGCTCTTGAGAAACTGCTTTGTGATGTGTGCATTCATCTCATAGAGTTAAACATTTCCTTTCATTCAGCAGTTTGGAAACACTGTTTTTGTAGAATCTGAGAATGGATATTTGGGAACTCTTTGAGGTCAAAGGAGAAAAAGTGAATATCCCAGGATAAAATCTAGAAGGAAGTTACCTAAGAAACTGCTCTGTGATGTGTGCATTCATCTCACATAATTAAACTTTTCTTTAGATTCAGCAGTTTGGAAACACTGTTTTGTCCGTTCTGCAAATGGACATTTAGGAGCTCATTGAGGCCAAAGGTGAAAAAGTGAATACCCCAGGATAAAACTAGAAGGAAGCTATCTGAGAAACTGCTTTGTGATGTGTGCATTCATCTCTTAGATTTAAATCTTCTTTTCATTCAGCAGTTTGGAAACACTGTTTTTGTAGAATCTGCAAAGGGATATTTAGGATCGCATTGCGGTGTATGGTGAAAAAGGAAATATTTTCAGATAAAAACTAGAAGGAAGCTTTCTGAGAAACTGCTTTGTTACATGTCATTCATCTCACAGAGTTAAACCTTTCTTTGGATTTAGCCGTTTTGTAACACTATTTTTGTCTATTCTGTGAATGCACATTTGAGAGCTCTTTGAGGTCAGTGGTAAAAAGGTCCATATCCCAGAATATAAATTAGAAGGAAGTTTTCTGAGAAACTGCTTTGTGATGTGTGCGTTCATCTTGCAGAGTTAAAACTTTCTTTTCATTCAGCAGTTTGCAAACACTGTTTCTGTAGAATCTGCAAAGGGATATTTGGGAGAGCATTGAGGCCAAAGGTGAAAAGTCTCAACATAAAAACTAGAAAGAAGCTTTCTGAGAAACCCATTCCTGATGTATACATTCATTTCACAGAGGTAAACCTTCCTTTGGATTCAGCAGGTTGGAAACACTGTTGTTTTCCATACTGCAAAAAAACATTTAGGAGCTCTTTGAGACCAATGGCGAAAAAGTGAATGTCTCTGTATGAAAACTAGAAGGAAGCTATCGGAGACATCACATTGTGATGTGTGCATTAATTTCACAGAGTTAAACCTTTCTTTTCATTCAGTAGTTTGCAAAAACTGTTTTTCTGGACTCTGTAAAGGGATCATTGGGAGCACATAGAGGTCTATGGTGAAAAAGGAAATATGTTCATATAAAAGCTAAAAGGAAGCTTTCTGAGAAATTGCTTTGTGATGTGTGAATTCATCTCAGAGAGTTAAACGTTTCTTTGGATTCAGTAGTTTTTATATACTGTTTTAGTCCATTCTGTGAATGGACATTTGTGAGCTCTTTGAGGCCATTAACGAAAAAGCAAATATCACAGGATACAAACTAGAAGGAAGCTATCTGAGAAACCACTTTATGATGTGTGCATTCATCTCAAAGAATTTTAACTGTCTTTTCATTCAGCAGTTTGGAAACATGGTTTTCGTATAATCTTCAAAGTGATATTTGGGAGCACATTGAGGCATTTGGTGAAAAAGAAAATATCTTCATACAAAAACTAGGAAGAAGCTTTCTGAGAAACCACTTTGTAAAGTTTGCATTCACTTCACAGAATTAAACACTTCTTCAATTCAGCAGTTTGGAAACACTACTTGTGTCCATTTGCAGAATGTCCATTTGCAGAATGAACAAAAACAATGTTTCTAAACTTGTGAATCCAAAGAAAGGTCTAACTCAGTGAGATGAATGCACACATCACAAAGCAGGTTTTAGGAAGGTTTCTTTCTAATTTTATCTGAAGATAATTTCTTTTTCACCATAGGCCTCAATGCACTCTAAATTATCCCTTCACAGATTCTACAAAAACAGTGTTTCCAAACTGTTGAATGAAAAGAAAAGTTTAACTTTGTGAGATTAAAGCCTACATCAAAAAGCCATTTCTCAGATAGCTTTCTTCCACATTTTATCCTGGAATATTGGCTTCTTCACCATTGACCTCAATGAGCTGCCAAATGTACATTTTCAGATTCTACAATAACAATGTTTCCAACTGCTGAATGAAAAGAAAGGTTTAATTCCTGGAGGTGAATGCACACATCAAAAATCAGTTTCTTGGATATCTTCCTTCTAGTTTTTATTCTGGGATATTCACTTTTTCCCCAGGTCTCAATGAGTTACCAAATGTCCATTTGCAGAATGAACAAAAACAGTGTTTACAAACTGCTGAGTGCAAAGAAAGTTTCAATTCAGTGAGATGAATGCACACGTCACAAAGCAATTTCTCAGAAAGTTTCTATCTAGTTTTTATCTGAAGATATGTCTTTTTTCACCATAGTTCTCAATGTGCTTTCTAAATGTCCCTTCATGTATTCCAGGATAACAGTGTTTCCAAACTGCTGAATGAAAAGAAAGGTTTAACTCTGCAAGATAAATGCACACATCACAAAGTGGTTGCTCAGATAACTTCCTTCTAGTTGTTATCCTTTCATATTCGCTTTTTTGCTATTGGCTTCAATGAGCTCATAAGTGTCCATTCGCAGAGGGGACAAAAACGGTGTTTTGAAACTACTGATCAAAAGAAAGATTTATCTCTGTGACATGAATGTCACAAAGCTGTTTCTCAATAAACTTCTATCTATGTTTTATCTGAAGATATTTTCTATTTAACCATAACTCAATGTGCTTTCAAATATCTCCATGCAGATTCTACCAAAACAGCATTTCCAAATTGCTGAATGAAAAGAAAGGTTTAACTCTCGAGGTGAATTAATACATCACAAAAACGGAAAAAAACAGTGTTTCAAAACTGCTGAATCGAAAGGTAGGTTTAACTCAGTGAGATGAATGCACACATCACACAGCAGTTTCTCAGAAAGCTTCTTTCTAGTTTTTATATGATAATATTTCCTTTTTCACCATAGCACTCAATGTGAAAGTTGTAACACTGCAAGATGAATGCACACGTCACAAAGTGGTTTATCAGATACCTTCTTTCTGGATGCTATCCTGGCATGTTTGCTTTTTTGCCACTGTCTTCAATAAGTTCCCAAATGTCCATTTTGTGAATGAAAAAAAACAGTGTTTCCAAACTATGGAATTGATAGAAAGGTTTAACTCTGTGATAAATGCAAACAGCAAAAATCAACTTCTCAGAAAGTTTCTTTCTACTTTTTATCTGAAGATATTTTCTATTTCACCATAGGACTCAATGCACTTTCAAATATTTCCTCTCAGATTATACCAAAACAGTATTCCCAAATGAATGAACAAAACAATGCTTTCAAACTGTTGAATCCAAAGAAAGATTTAACTCTGTGAGATAAATGCACATATCACAAAGCAAGTTCTCAGAAAGATTCTTTCCCGTTTTAATCTGAACATACTTCCTTTTCACCATAGGCCTCAGTGTGCTCCCAAATATCCCTTTGCAGATTCTACAAAAACAGTGTTTCCAAACTGCTGAACGAAAAGAAAGGTTTAACTCTATGAAATACATGCACACATCACAAAACGATTTCTCAGCTAATTTCCTTCTGGTTTTTATCATGGAATATTTTGACATTGGGCTCAAACGGTTCCCTAATGTCCATTAGCAGAATGGAAAAAAACAGTGTTTCCTAGCTTAGCTACTGAATGCAAAGAGAGGTTTAACTCTGCAAGATAAATGCACACACCACAAAAAGGTTTCTCATATAGCTTCCTTCTAGTTTTATCCTGGAATATTCACTTTTTTAATGTTGGCCTCAATGAGCTCGCAAATATCCATTCACAGAATGGAGAAAAACAGTGTTTCCGACTGCCTAATCCAAAGAAAGGTTACACTCTGTGAGATGATTGCATATTTCACAAAGCAGTTTCTCAGAAAACTTCTTTCTTCTTTTAATCTGAGGACATTTCGTTTTTCACCATAGGCCTCAGTGTGCCCCCAAATATCCCTTCGCAGATTCTACAAAAACAGTGTTTACAAACAGCTAAAATTAAAGAAAGATTTAACTCTGCCAGATGAATGCACACATCACAAAGTGGTCTCACAGATAGCTTCCTTCTTGTTTTTATCCTGGGATATTTGCTTTTATTCTATTGGCCTCAGTGAGTTCCCAAATGTCCATTTGCAGAATGGACAAAAACAGTGTTTCCAAACTGCTGAATCAAAAGAAAAGTTTACTTCTGTGAGATGAATGCACACATCACAAAGCAGTTTCTCAGAAAACTTCTTTCTAAGAAGTTTTTATCTGAAGATATTTAATTTTTCACCATAGTCTTAAATGTGCTCCCAAATATTCCTTTGCAGGGTCTACAATAACAGTGTTTCCAAACTGCTGAATGAAAAGAAAGTCTTCACTATGTGAGATGAATGCACTCATCACAAATTGGTTTCTCAGATAGCTATCTTCTGGTTTTTATCCTGGGATATTCGCCTTTCTGCTGTTGATCTCAATGAAGTCCCAAATGTGCATTTGAAGAATGGACCAAAAAAAGTGTTTTTTGCAAACTGCTGAATTAAAAGAACGTTTTAAATCAATGAGATAAATGCTCACCTCACAAAGTAGTTTCTCAGAAAGCTTCTTTCTAGTTTTTATCTGAAGATAGTATATTTTACACCATAAACCTCAATGTGCTCCCAAATATCCCTTTGCAGATTCTACAAAAACAGTGTTTCCAAACTGCTGAATCAAAAACAAGGTTTAAGTCTGTGAGACGAATGCACACATCACAAAGCAGTTTCTCAGAAAGCTACTTTGTACTTTTTATCTGAAGATATTTCCTTTTTCACCATAGGACTCAATGCACTTTCAAATATTCTTTCACAGATTCTACTAAAGCACAGTTTCCAAACTGCTGAATGAAAAGAAAGTTTTAACTATGCAAGATGAATGTAAATATCATAAAGCAGTTTCTCCAGAAGCTTTTTTCCAGTTTTTATCTGAATATATTTCCTTTTTCACCCTATTCCTCAATGTGCTCCCAAGTATTCCTTTGCAGATTTTGAAAAAAGAGAGTTTTCAAACTGCTGAAAGAAAAGAAAGGTTGAACTCTGCAAGATGAATGCACACATCACAAAGCAGTGTCTCAGATAACTTCCTTCTAGTTTTTATCCTGGGAGATTCCCTTTTAGACCATTTGCCTCAATGAGCTCCCAAATGTCCATTCGCAGAATGGACAAAAACGGTGTTTCCAAACTGCTGACTCCAAAGACATGTTTAACTGTGAAATGAATGCACATATCAGAAAGCAGTTTCCCAGAAAGCTTCTTTCTGGTTTATATATGAAGATATTTCCTTTTTCACCATAGGCTTCAATGTGCTCCCAAATATCCCTTCTCAGATTCTACAAAAAGAGTGTTTCCAACCTACTGAATGAAAAGACTTGTTTAACTCTGGGAGATGAATGCACACACCACAAAAAGAGTTGTTCAGATAGCTTCCTTCTAGATTTTATCCAAGGATATTCATTTTTTCACCATTGGCCTCAATGAGCTCCAAAATGTCCATTCACAGAATGGATTAAAAAACAATGTTTCCGAAGTTACTCCAAAGAAAGTTTTAACTCTGTTGCATGAATGCACACATCACAAAGTGGTTTTACAGATAGTTTCCTTCTACTTTTTACATGGGATCATCACTTTTTTACCATCGGCCTCAATAAACTCCCAAATGTCCATTCACAGAATGGACAAAAACAGTGTTTTCAAACTCCTGAATACAAAGGAAGGTTTATATGTGTGAGATGAATGCACATATCACAAAGCAATTTCTCAGAAAGCTTCTTTCTACTTTATCTTAAGATATTTTCTTTTTTGTCATAGGCCAGAATGCACTCCCAAATATCACTTTATAGATTCTTCAAAAACAGTGTTTCCAAACTGCTGAATGAAAAGAAAGGTTTAACTACATGAAGTGAATGCAAATGTCAAAAATCTGTTTCTCAGAAAATTTCTTTCTAGTTCATATCTTAAGTTATTTTGTTTTTTTTATGACAGATCTCAATGTGCTCCCAAATATCCCTTCACAGATTCTACAAAAAGTGAGTTTCTTAGCTGCTGATTGAAAAGAAAGTTTTAGCTCTGTGAGATGATTGCACACATCAGAAAGTGGTTTCTCAGATAGCTTCCGTCTAGTGTTTATCCTAGGATATTTACTTTTTTGCCCATAGTGTCCATGCACTCCCAAATATCCCTTCACAGATTCTACAAAGACACAGCTTCCAAACTGCCAAATGAAAAGAAAGGATTAACTAAGTGAGTTGAAGGCAAACATCACAAAGCAATTTCTCAGAAAGCTTCTTTCTAGTTTTTATGAGAAGATATTTTCTTTTTCAACACAGAATTCAGAGCATTCCTAAATATCACTTCGCTGATTCTAAAAACACAGTGTTTCCAAATTGCTGAATGAAAAGACAGGTTAGTTTGGAAACACTTTTTGTGGAGTCAGTGAAGTGATATTTGTGAGTGCATTGTGAGTTAAATTTTTCTTTTGATATAGCAGTTTGGAAACTCAGTATTTGTCCATTTTGCAAATGGACGTTTGGGGGCTCCTTAAAGCCAAAGGTGAAAAAGTGATTATCCCAGGATAAAAACTAGAAGTAAGCTATCTGAGACTCTGCTTTTTGATGTATGCATTCATTTTGCAAAGTGAAACCTTTCTTTTGATTCAGCAGTTTGGAAACTCTGTTTCTGTATCTTATTTGAATGGGCATTTGGGAGTGCAGAGAAGCCTGTGGTGAAAAAGAAAATATCCTCTGATAAAAACAAGAATGAAGCTTTCTGAGAAACTTCTTTGTGATGTGTACATTCAACTCACATAGGTAAAACTTAATTTTTATTAAACAGTTTTGAAGAACATGCAAAAGGATATAGGGAGCACATTGATGACTATGATGAAAAATAAAATATATTCAGATAAAAACAGAAAGAAGGTTTCTGAGAAACTGCTTTGTGATGTGTGCATTCATCTCAAAGAGTTAAACATTTCTTTTGATTCAGCAGTTTGAAAACTCTGTTTTTGTCCATTTTCTCATTGAGGCCAAAGGCAAAAAGTGAATATCCCAGGACAAAAACTAGAATGAAACTGTTTGAGAAACAGCTTTGTGATGTGTGCATTCATCTCACAGAGTTAAACCTTTCTTTTCATTCAGCAGTTAGGAGACACTGCTTTTGTAGAATTTATGAAGGGATATTTGGGAGCTTATCGAGGACTATGTTGAAAAAGAAATTTTCTTCAGATAAAAACTAGAAAGAAGCTTTCTCAGAAACTGCTTTGTGATGCGTGCATTCATCTCACATAGTTAAACATTTCTTTTGACTTACCAGTTTGGAAACACTGTTTTTGTCCATTTTGCAAATGGACATTTGGGAGCTCATTGAGACCAATGGCAAAAAAAGGGAATATCCCAGGAGAAAAAATAGAAGGAAGTTACCTGAGAAACCAATTTCATGTGTGCATTCATGTCACAGAGTTAAACCTTTCTTTTCATTCAGCAGTTTGGAGACACTGTTTTTGTAGAATCTATGAAGGGTTATTTGGGAGAGCATTGAGGCTTGCTGCAAAAAAATTATCTTCAGATAAAACCTGGGAAGAAGTGTTCTGAGAAACTGCTTTTTGATGTCTGCATTAATCTCACAGAGTAAAACCTTTCTTTTTATTCAGCAAGTTGGAAACCATATTTTTTTAGAATCTACGAAGGGGTATTCGGGAGCATATTCAGGCCTAAGGTGAATTGGGAGCTTATTGAGGCCAATGGTGAAAAAACGAATATCACAGGATAAAAACTAGAATTAAGCTGTCTGAGAAACTGATTTGTGATGTGTGCTTTCATCTCACAGAGATAAACCTTTTTTTATTCAGCAGTTTGAAAACACTGCTTTTGTAGAATCTACAAAGGGATATTTGGGAGTGCTTTGAGGCCAATGGTGAAAAAGCAAAGATCACAGGATAAAAACTAGAATTAAGCTGTCTGAGAAACTGATTTGTGATGTGTGCTTTCATCTCACAGAGATAAACCTTTTTTTATTCAGCAGTTTGAAAATACTGCTTTTGTAGAATCTACAAAGGGATATTTGGGAGTGCTTTGAGGCCTATGGTGAAAAAGGATGTATCTTCATATAGAAACTGGAAAGAAGGTTTCTGAGAAACCGCTTTGTGATGCGTACATTCATCTTACAGAGTTAAACTTTTCTTGGAGTCACCAGTTTGGAAACACTGTTTTTATCCATTAAGTGAATGGATATTTGGGAGCTCGTTGAGGACAAAGGTGAAAAACCTTATATAACAAGATAAAAACTTGAAGGAAGATAGCTGAGAAACCACTGTGTGATGTGTGCATTCATCTCACAGAGTGAAACCTTTCTTTTCATGCAGCAGTTTTGAAACACTGGTTTTGTAGAATCTGAGAAAGGATATTTGGTTGCGCATTGAGGTCTATAAGGAAAAATGAAATATCTTCATATAAAAACTAGAAAGAAGCTTTCTGAGAAACTGCTTTGTGATGTGTGTGTGCGTTCATCTCACAGAGTTAAACCTTTCTTTCATTTCAGCAGTTTGGAAACACTGTTTTTGTACATTCTACGAATGGACATTTGGGAGCTCAGTGGGTCTAATGGCAAAAAAGCAAATATTCCAGGATAAAACCTAGAAGGAAACTGTCTGAGAAACTGCTTTATGATGTGTGCATTCAACATGCAGAGTTAAACCTTTCTTTTCATTCAGCAGTTTGGAAAGATTGTTTTTGTAGAATCTGTGAAGGGATATTTGGGAGCACATTGAGGCCTAAAGTGAAAAAGAATATATCTTCAGATAAAAACTAGAAAGAAGCTTTCTGAGAAATTGCTTTGTGATGTGTGCATTCATCTCACAGAGTTAAACCTTTCTTTGGGATCAGCAGTTTGGAAACACTTTTTTTGGCCATTCTGCTAATGGGAATTTAGGAGTTCATTGAGGGCAATGGCAAAAAAGTCAATATCCCAGGATAAAAACTAGGAGGAAGCCATGTGAGAAACTGCTTTGTGGTGTGTTCATTCATCTCACAGAGTTAAAACTTTCATTTCATTTAGCAGTTTGGGAAAACTGTTTTAGCAGAATATGCGAAGGGATCATTGAAAGGGCATTGTGTCCTGAAATGGAAAAGATAATATCTTCAGATAATAAGTAGAAAAAACTTTCTGAGAAACTGCTTTGTGATGTTTACATCCAACTCACAGAGTTAAAGCTTTCTTTTGATTCAGCAGTTTGGAAACACTCTTTTTTTTTCCATTCTGCAAATGGATATTTGGGAACTCACTGAGGCCAATGGCAAAAAAATGAATATCCCAGGATAACAACTAGAAGGAAGCTATCTGAGAAACCGCTTTGTGAAGTGTGCATTCATCTTGCAGAGTTAAAACTTTCTTTTCATTCAGCAGTTTGGAAGCACTGTTTTTGTAAAATTTGCAAAGGGATATTTAGGAGCTCATTGATGCCTATAGTGAAAAAGGAAATAACTTCATATAAAAACTAGAAAGAAGCTTTCTGAGAAACCACTTTGCAATGTGGGCATTTATATCACTGAGATAAAACATTCTTTGGATTCAGTACTTTGGAAACCCTGTTTTTGTTCTTTCTGTGAATGGATATTTGGGAGCTCATTGAGGTCAACGATGTAAAAGCCGATATCCCGGGATATAAACTAAGAGGAAGCTATCTGAGAAACTGCTTTGTGATATGCACATTCATCTCCCAGAAATAAACCTTTATTTCCACTCAGCAGATTGAAAACACTGTTTTGATATAATCTGCAAAAGGATAATTGGGAGCACCTTGAAGCCTACGGTGAAAAATAAAATGTCTTCAGATAAAAACTAGATAGAAGCTTTCTACAAAAGTGCTTTGTGATGTGCACTTTCATCTCACAGAGGTAAACCTTTCTTTCATGCAGGATTTTGGAAACACTCCTTTGTAGAATCTGAGAATGGACTTTTGGGAGCTCTTTGAGGTAAATTGTTAAAAAGCAAATATCCCAGTATAAAAAGTAGAAGGAAGCTATCTGAGGAACAGTTTTCTGACGTGTACATTCATCTTACAGAGTTAAACTTTTCTTTTTACTCAGCAATTTGGAAACACTGTTTTCATAGTATATGTGAGGAAATATTTGGGAGTGAATTTAGGACTATGGTGAAAAAGGAAATATGTTCAGATAAAAAGCAGACAGAATCTTTATGAAAAACTACAACTTTGTAATGTGCATATTCATCTCACAGATTTAAACTTTTCTTTGCAATGAGCAGTTTGGAAACACTGTTTTTCTCCATTCTGCAAATGGACATTTGGGAGCTCATTGATGCCAATAGTGAAAAAGCAATTATCCCAGGATAAAAACTAGAAGGAAGCTATCTGAGAACACCTTTGTGATGTGTGCATTCATCTCACAGAGTTAAACCTTTCTTTTCATTCTGCAGTTTGGAAACAGTGTACTCTAGAATCTGCAAAGGGATATTTGGGGGCATATTGAGGCTTATGGTGAAAAAGGAAATATATTCATATAAAAACTAGAAAGAATCTTTCTAAGAAACTGCTTTGTGATATGGGCATTCACCTCACAGAGGAAAACATTTCTTTGGATTCAGTAGTATGAAAACACTGTTTTTGTACATTCTGTGAATGAATATTTGGGAGCTCTTTGAGGCCAAAGGCAAAAAAGCAATATCCCAGGATAAAACATAGTAGGAATATATCTGAGAATCCGCTTTGTGATGTGTGTAATCATCTGGTAGAGTTAAACCTTTCTTTTCATTCAGCAGTTTGGAAACACTGTTTTTGTGTGAACTGAGAAGGGATATTTGGGAGTGCATTGAGGTCTATGGTGAAAAAGGAAATATCTTAATATAATAACAAGAAAGAAGCTTTCTGAGAAATTGTTTTGGGATGTGTTCATTCATCTCATGGAGTTAAACCTTTCTTCGTATTCAGCAGTTTGGAAACACTGGTTTTGCCCTTTCTGTGAATGGACATTTGGGAGCTCTTTAAGGCTAAAGGGGAAAAAGCGAATATTCCAGGATAAAAACTTGAAGGAAGCTATCTGAGAAACCGTTCGTGATGTGAGCATTCACCTTGCAGAGTGAAATCTTTCTTTTTCATTCAGCTGTTTGGAAACAGTGTTTTTTCCAGAATCTGCAAAGGGATATTTCAGAGCACATTGAAGCCTATGGTGAAAAAGGAAATAAATTCAGATAAATACTAGAAAGGTTTCTGATAAACTCCTCTGTGATGTGTGATTTCATCTCACAGAGTTAAACTTTTCTTTTCATTGATCAGTTTGGAAACATTGTTTTTTAGAATCTGCGTAGGGGTATTTGGGTGCAAATTGAGGCCAATGGCAAAAAAGTGAATATCCCAGGATAAAATGTAGAAGGAAGCTGTCACAGAAACTACTTTGTGGTGTGTGCATTCATCTCACAGAATTAAACTTTCCTTTTAATTAAGCAGTTAGGGAACACTGTCTTGTAGAATCTGCAAAGGGGTATTTGAGAGCATATTGAAGTCTTTGGTGAAAAAGGAAATATCTTTATATAAAAACTAGGAAAAAGCTTTCTGGGAAACTGCTTTGTGATGTGTGCATTCATCTCACAGAGTTAAACTTCTCTTTGGATTCATTAGTCTGGAAACACTGTTTTTTTTTCATTCTGTGAATGTACATTTGGAGCTCATTGAGGCCAATGGCAATAAACAAATTTAACAGGATAAAAATGAGAAGGAATCTTTGTGAGAAACCTCTTTGTGATGTTTGCATTCATCTCCCAAAGTTAAACATTTTTTATTCATTCAGTAGTTTGGAAACACCGTTTTTATAGAATCTGCAAAAGGATATTTGGGAACATTGTGAAGTCTACAGTGAAAAAGAAAATATCATCAGATAAAAACCAGAAAGAAACTTTCAAAGAATCTGCTTTGTGATGTGTGCATTCATCTCACAGAGTGAAATATTTCTTTGGAATCAGAAGTTTGGAAACACTGTTTTTGTTCATTCTACGAATGGACATTTGGGAGCTATTTGAGGTCAATGGTGAAAAAATGAATATCCCAGGATAAAAACTAGAGGGAATCTATCTGAGAAACCGTTTTGTTATGTGTGAAATCATCTCACAGAGTTAAACCTTTCTTTTCATTCGGCAGTTTGGAAACACTGTTTTTGTAGAATCTGTGAAGGGATATTAGGAGCACTTTGAGGCCTATGGCAAAAAAGGAAATATCTTCATATAAAAACCAGGAAGAAGCGTACTGTGAAATCACTTTGTAATGTGTGCATTCATCTCACAATGTTAAACCTTTCTTTTTATTCAGCAGTTTGGAAACACTTTTTTCATAGAATCAGCAAAGGGATATTTTGTAGCATATTGAAGTCTATGGTGAAAATGGAAAAATTTCAGATACAAACTGAAAAGAAGCCTTCTGAGAAACTGGTTTGTGATGTGTGCATTCACCTCACAGAGTTTAACCTTTCTTAGGATTCAGCAGTTTGGAAACACTGTTTTTGTCCACTCTGCAAATGGACATTTGGGAGCTCATTGAGGCCAGTGGGGAAATTTGAGTATCTCTGGATAAAAACTTGAAAGAAGCTCTGTGAGAAACTGCTTTGTGGTGTGTGCTTTCATCTCGCATATTTAAACATTTCTTTTCTTTCATTAATTTGGAAACACTGTTTTTGTGGAATGTGCAAAGGTATATTTGGGATCACATTGAGGTCTATGGTGAAAAAGGAAATAGCTTCAAATAAAAACCAGAAAGAAGCTTTCTGAGAAACTGCTTTATGATGTTAGTGTTCATCTCACAGATTTAAACCTTTCTTTGGATTCAACAGTTTGGAAACACTGTTTTTGTCCATTCTGTGAGTAGACATTTAGGAGTTCATTGAGGCCAATGGTGAAGAAGCGAATATCTCAGGTTAAAAACTAGAAGGAAGCTATCTGAGAATCCACTTTGTGATATGTGCATTTATCTCACAGAGTTAAAACTTTCTTTCCTTCAGCAGTTTGGAAACACTGTTTTTGTAGAATCTGAGAATGCACATTTGGGAGCTCATTGAGGCCAATGGTGAAAAAGTGAATATCCCAGGATAAAAAGTAGAAGGACAGTATCTGTGAAACTGTTTTTTGATGTGTTCATTCATCTCTCATAGTTAAATCTTTATTTTCATTCAGCAGTTTGGAAACACCATTTTATTGTAGAATCTGCAAAGGGATATTTGGGAGTGCATTGAGGATTATGGTGAAAAAGAAAATATATTCAGATAAGAAGTTGAAAGAAGCTTTCTGAGAAAGTGCTAAATGCTTTGTGCAGTCATCTCACAGAGATAAACATTTCTTGGATGCAGAAGTTTGGCAACACTGTTTTTTTCCACTCTGCCAATGGACATTTGGAGAGTTCATTGAGGTCAATGATGAAAAAGCAAATATCCAAGGATGAAAACTACAAGGACGCTATCTGACAAACCACTTTGTGATGAGTGCATTCATCTCACAAAGTTAAACCTTTCTTTTCTTTTTTTTTTTATATTACTATAATTTGAGTTCTAGGGTACATGTGCATAATGTGCAGGTTTGTTACATATGTATACTTGTGCCATGTTGGTGTGCTGCAGCCATCAACTCGTCAGCACCCATCAACTCGTCATTTACATCAGGTATAACTCCCAATGCAATCCCTCCCCCCACCCCCCCCCCCCCGATAGGCCCCGGTGTGTGATGTTC
>NC_037668.1:29519610-29545441 GCF_003255815.1 Theropithecus gelada
CTTTTTATTTTTATTTTTTGCTACAACTTAAAATAAAAAAATAATAAATAAATTAAAAAAAAAAAAGCCATTCTAAAAAAAAAAAAAAAAAAAGAAATATGATACCACCAAAGGAACAAAATACTGTAGCAATGGACTCCAGTAAAAAGAAAATCAACAAATTGCCAAATAATAAAATAACAAATTGCCAAAAAATAAAAATAAAAATAACGATGCTGAGAAGACTCAGAAAAATACAAGAAAATACAGCATAGACAATTCAGTAGAATCAGGAAAATAATTCATGAAACAAATGAGAAATTGAACAGAAGAGAAAAATCATAAAAATCAAATAGAAATCCTGTAGCTGAAGAATTCAGTGAATAAGTTTTCAAATTACAATAGAGAGATTCAATAGCAGACTTGGTCAAGCAGAAGAAAGAATCTGTTGACAGGTTGTTTGAACTAAGTCAGAGAAAAACAAAAGAAGGATTTAAAAAAAAGTACAGAAATAATGGGACCCTTAATGGGACACCATTAAGTAAACAAATATTTATATTATGAGGATTCTAGAAGGAGAAGAGAAAGAAAAGGGCAGAGGAAACCTACTTAATAAAATAATAGCTGAAAACTTTCCAAATGTGAAGAGAGATACAGATACCCAGATCCAAAAGCTCAAAATCCCCCAAGTAAATTCAACTCAAGAAGATCTTCCCTGAGGCATTATAATGTCAAATTGTCAAAAGTCCAAGACAAAAAGTCTCTAGATCTTTAGACTATTTGGCATGAGGAAATGGTGAAAATTATGGGAAAATACATACAATCCCTCAACACTTTTCAGGAGAAGTAATGTCCTTAGAGAACAACTGGGATTCTGTTTCAAAAGGAAGAGAAACCAAACATCAGAAGTGGTTTAAGGCCAAAAATAATATCACTGCTAATAAAAAAATTGATTCCAGAAGTCACAGTGAAATAATCTTGGGAATAGGAGGGGGCAGATACAGTGACCGATTAGGAGATATATGATTATTGACATTATGACCCTAACAGAAATAGAATTTTCATGTTTTAAAAATAATGTAATTCAATAATGCCAGAGCACCTCTTATAGTCAAAGCACTATACTAGGTGAACTAAAGGATAAAGTTGACTTAAACATCACGCTAGGCCGGGCGCGGTGGCTCAAGCCTGTAATCCCAGCACTTTGGGAGGCCGAGGCGGGCGGATCACGAGGTCAGGAGATCGAGACCATCCTGGCTAACATGGTGAAACCCCGTCTCTACTAAAAATACAAAAAACTAGCCGGGCGTGGTGGCGGGCGCCTGTAGTCCCAGCTACTCGGAGGCTGAGGCAGGAGAATGGCCTGAACCTGGGAGGCGGAGCTTGCAGTGAGCCGAGATCGCGCCACTGCACTCCAGCCTGGGTGACACAGCGCGAGACTCCGTCTCAAAAAAAAAAAAAAAAAAAAAAAAAAAAAATCACGCTAATATCAATCCCTAAAATAATAGAAGAGAGAAAACACAAAAAAAACACAAAAGAAAATTTGCCTGTTATAATTGTGGCACACACTGATATTGAGAATACAAAAGACAAAGATTCTATCAGATTGATTCATATGAAAGATCATTAAGAAGTATAGGACACTTGAGAAAGTGCTGAAGCAAAGTAGAAATGAGAGGTAGTTATTTTATATGGAGAACTTTTGATTATCAAAGACAGGATGTGTGTTTGGGAGTCATGTAGTACAATGAAAGTATAAAAGGTTGATTGGATATTGAGTGAAGGAATTTGGTAACAATGGTGTTTGCTCTTTATTACATAAAGTCTGCAGTATACAATGGAGAATGTATGGGTCACGGGAAGAAATTTTAAGCAGAAATTGGATAGAGTCAGACTTGACTTGGGAAGATAAATATGGATACAATAACGAAGATGGACACAATGAGGGAGAAACAGGAACCTAGGGAGTTACTTTCTCATTAATCAAAAGAGAAGTAATGAATGCAAGAACGTGGCAGATCAAACCAGAATCTCTCTTGGACCATAGACAGCATTACTATTTCTGTGCTAACAACTCAAAATAGTCTGAACTTAGAAGGCAAAAAGTACCAACTAATTGTCTTTGTACTCATTTTTCCCTCAATCGATTTCTTTTTGTGTGTGTGTGTGTTTATAAAAGTTTTTATTTTTTCTTCACTTTTTTTGCTTGCATTTTTTATTGTGGTAAAAATCACATAATAAACTAACAATTTTAGCCATTTTTAAGTGTATAGTTCAATAGTGTTAAGTATATTTATATTATTGTGCAACCGAACTCTAGAATTTTTTTATCGTATAACACCAAGACTCTGTACCCACTAAACACTAATAATTTCCTCTTTCTCTTCTCTCCAGCCCTTGCTAACCACATTTCTGCTGTTTCCTTTCTACAATTTGACTACTTTAAATACTTCATAAAACCTAATATAAAAATGAGAAAATGACTTTAATAGAAAATTCTCCAAAGAAGATATATGAATAGCCAATAAATACTTAAAAAGATGCTCATCTTCACTAATCATCAGGAAAATGCAAATCAAAACAATGAGACATCAACTCATACTCACTAGAATGGCCACTATCAAAAGAGAAGGATGTAAGTGTTGAGTATGTGGAGAGCCCTTGTGCACTGGTGATGGGAATGCAAAATGGTGCAGGTAGTACAGAGAGCAAGCAGTAAGGAGATACTACTAAAATTAAAAATAAAATTAGAATATAATTCAGTAACCCTACTTCTGGATATATATCCAAACAGAATTCAAAGCAGGATCTTAAAGATAAATTTTCACCCATGTTCATGAAAGCATCATTTATAATGGACAAGGGGTAGAGTGGAAACAATCCAAATGTCTATTGACAATGAATGGAAAAGGAAAAACGGTATATACAAAATGGAGTATTATTAAATCTTTTTTTTTTAAAAGAATATTGTGTCACATGCCACAACACAAGTGAGCCATTAGGGCATTATGCTAAGCAAAATATGCCAGTTGCAAAAGGACAAATACTGTATGAGTCCCCTCAGTCTATTTCTAACTATAGTCAGGAAAACCAGGCTCTGTAGCACGTCCTAGTAGTACTATCAGGTCGACTTTATCATCATTAAGGAAGGGATCCTCTCAGGAAACACTACTGCTCTGGCTAGAAGGGAAAATACAATACGTTTTATAAGGAAAACATAGAATTTTCTTCACCCTCTGCCAAAAGAGCTGAAACACATGCAAGTCTCTCTTCACAGACTGTATCTGTTCACCATTAGTTATAGACTGAGAAGGAGAATCTTGGTGGGTAGGAAGAAAGTTGCTGCCATTATCTATAGGCATGCACACTGCCAATAAACAGAGTTGTACCACAGAGTCTAATTTGTCTATTTGAGATGTCTTCTCCTTCATCTTTTGAAGCCTCAATTGTAACAGTTGTGAAACTACATCAGGATTTACACAAACATATTAAAACAGAAAAGTTGCTGAGAACAGTTTCATGGTCACATGTGAAGACTTAATGGTATAAAATCAATGCTTTCATGGCTCCTGAGGGAAGCAGAATTAACATCAGCCCCAAAACAGGTTCCTCTATGTTCAGGATTTTTTCCTTCCCATCCTTTCATAACACATCTGCTCCCCTGAGCTAAGGAGTTATGATGTTTCTCTGCAGATGCAGTAAAGAGGAATAAAGACTTACTAAGACTTAATGACCCTCGAGTCCGTGTTTCCGCCCACAGGATTCTGAAGACTAGGCTCAGGGATTCTGGGACATGCCTGGTCATAGGGATGCTCTCACTCAGTATAAAGTTTTCTCCACGTTACCAGGCAGGCTTGTTGTTCAGAGGCTTGAAGGGGAACCTAATTGCCATATTCAAGAACCTGGGCTCATGCTGCAATTCTGCTCCAAGTGAGGTCTGGGAGAAGAAATATTAGAGAGGTAAGAATGCTTGTGCAGGAGAAGTGAGAAGATACAGAGGAGAGGAGAGCAAATGACGATAGAAGAAGCCAGATTTTTCCACTTTTCTGAGGAATTATCCCAAGCACCATTGCACTATTCTCTTCACAGAGGAACACAACAGAGCACATGGGATTGGAACAGACATCCATAAGTGAGGGCAATGGTGTACCAATTAGTAATGCACAGAATTTCTGTCTCTGTTTCTCTCTCTCTCTCTCCCCTCACTCTCCACTCCCTTCTCTTACAAACACACACATACACACACACTCTCACAGAGTACACTGTTCACAGACAAAACACCACAAATCCAGTCATATAGTAGCATGGCAATACTTGTTGTCAATAAGACAAAAAGATGTTATTGCAGACTTCATTTATATGTGTCTATTTAAGGTGGTGGGGGGTATCACTTATGTCAATATTCAAATAAAATTACATAGGTATTAACATATTTGGTCTGTACAGTTTTATTCTCTATTTCCCTCATTGTCTGAGTGAATTTAATATTGCCAATTTTAACTTGGTTCCCTGTATCCCTCCTACTTTATGGAACCATACCCAAGCCATTTTTATTGTAAGCACAGTACCCCTGCTAGATCAGCTAGATCAGTTGGACTGAACCGTCAATGGCACAGTTATGGAAGAGCCTGAATGAAGGTCTTTATCCACTTTGTCCATTCATCAACTGCTTTGGTCTCACCAAGCTTGGGAAAGCTGTAAGAATAAGGGAAGAAAATTGTTTCCTTTCTAAATGGTAGTATTGGGTAATATTTGTATCCATAAAAATCTAGAGATAAATATTAATGTCTGACTCCATGCCATTTCTTTACTTTGGCCCCTTCTGATCCATCCATCCTTTATCTAATCTTATGTCCAACTGTGACATAATTTGGACTTATTACAATGAAATAACTTATTTCTGCTAACAGGTGAATTAGTTTAGCTATCTTGCATTAAATAAAGAAAATATTTGGGACCGTTGATAAAATAAGTAAGTATAATTTGTTGAGGATACACTATGCACTAGCACCTATACAAACATTGGTCTTATTTATCATTAAAATAAACCACATTAGTTATAATTTATCATGTCATTTTTACAGGAGAAAAAAATTAATCTATCTGGTTAAAGAATCTGTCCAAGGATCTCAAGCAAGTAAATGGTTAAGCAGGTTTTCAAGCCATGTCTGAATAGTTTTAAGGTCCACAGAAGACCTCTATAATATTCTACTACAGTCAGAAAAAAAAAATACAACAAAGTAAAAAAATAATCTCAAGTTCAAAATGTGAACTTTGGTGAGCACAATAAGAGAGAAATTGCTAATTATTATGAATTTGTCTTTTCAGATGGACTCCAGTGGGGATCTTTGTCAATGTGCATATCTAGAGAAGAATAAACTTAATAATTTGCCCTCAAAAAATGATCTTGAGGTTATTGGCCATACATTGTCTGCTACTGTGGCATAAAGTTATGACAGAAAGAAGGCAAGAATTCAGGTAAAACTGTGAGAGGGTGGATGTGGTGGCAGCTTTGAATTGTACTGTCAGAGAAGTGTCCCCTTTGCCACCTCCCTGGGAATGTTTTTCTCAGTTGGCAAAGTATCATGTTGAGACACAACCACCCTTAAGATTGGGCTGACTCTGGATTGTAAATCTCACAACACATCATCCTAGCTATTTCCTCAGACTCTTCCAGGTGAAATCACAAAAACCACAGCCCTCTGGTTTTTCAGCCTGGCATCTTTTCCTCAATACTGGCAAACATTATGTTCTTTTTTCAGTTTTCTCTCAGCTCCTCGGGGACCAAGAGATGCTCTTGTTCTTCTCATATAGAATGGGGAATTATTAACCCCTTTGCCTGTGTGCCTCTGCTGTAAAATAGCTACCTGGCAAAGTTATAGGACAACTGGTGTATGCAGCCACATACATAATAAAACATGATTTCTCTCTCTACTCCTATCTCTCCAAACTGCTCTCTCTCTTTCTCTCTCTCTGTCACACACACTCACACACAAACAAAAGCACACTTATTACAAACCCCAACTCTGATTCAGTTGAATACTGAACAACTGGGAACCAACATTCATGTGGCAGTTTTGAGCATATTACAATGATTACCCCTGGTTCTCAACTCTTAGTTGCAGCTATTTTCTTCATAGAAATAAGGCCAGTACATGCAGAAATATAAAATCCAGGTTACATTAGTTGCTACAGAGTTGTACAGTGTCTTTAGGGACACAAAGATAAAATAAGGAAATTTTCCTTGTTATTGTCAAGGAAGCAATGAAAAGTCCTTAAAAACATTTTAATTTCAATATTAAAATATGCTAAATATTTATCTGTTTACACCTGAAGTGAGACACAATTTTGGGACATGGGATTTTTTTTTTAATATTACTCATCGATGTTATAGATTGTAAGGAAGATAAACATAATTTGACAGATACATGCAAGGCATTTTATTGGAAGGATATCAGGGAATCAGAATGACAGGATCTTGGAGAAACCAGATTGTTCATGAAGATTTAGAAACATCAAAACTAACAATTAATCCATAAGAGAAACGCACTGATCAGTTTAGCTGAGTTATAACCAGGAAAGTTCTAACAGAGACTGATTAACTACACTTAATGTGATGTCACTGTATAAGATCCTTACGCTTATATTATAATAAAACACAGAAAGTGGCAGACAGTAGTACTTCTCCTTTGTACTAAGAATCTGTCACTTCTAGAAATTATTAAGATACTCAAAGAGTTTTAGTTTCTCTGAATTGTATCCATAATATTTATATTATTAGACATTAGAGTAAAATTTAAATGTTTAATATTAAAATAATATTAACAAACTATTGGCCGGGCGCGGTGGCTCAAGCCTGTAATCCCAGCACTTTGGGAGGCCGAGACGGGCGGATCACGAGGTCAGGAGATCGAGACCATCCTGGCTAACACAGTGAAACCCCGTCTCTACTAAAAATACAAAAAACTAGCCGGGCGAGGTGGCGGGCGCCTGTAGTCCGAGCTACTCCGGAGGCTGAGGCAGGAGAATGGCGCAAACCCGGGAGGCGGAGCTTGCAGTGAGCTGAGATCCGGCCACTGCACTCCAGCCCGGGCTACAGAGCAAGACTCCGTCTCAAAAAAAAAAAAAAAAAAAAAAAAAAAATATTAACAAACTATTATACAAAAACATATTTGATACTTTTTGTTAAAATCACTATTTATCAAAAAATTAGTTGTAAGAATGGCATCATTTTCCTTTGCAAATATTTTTATTGTCTAAGTTAAGATAATAGAGCTGAAATCTCAGAAATCATTTACAATTTCATTTAATCTATTATGGTAACATCTCATACAACCTCTGGAAAATTTCACTATGTACTTATGAGAGAATAAGAGTGAGAATGGCTAAAAATTTTCTATAATAAATATAGTTTTGAGCTTTTGAGCTTCTGGAAAGGTACTTAGAAAACTCCAAAGATCTCAAGACCACACTTTGAAGAACGCATGGGATGGTGATTTCCCAAAAAGTAAAGAAGGGTTACTTAGGGAAGTAATGGAAGGGAATGCCTTAATATAAATATGCATTGCATTATGAAGTTTTTCCAGTTCTTTCAAATATCTCAAAGATTACAAAACATAAAGCCATGAGCAATATTGCCTATGATGGATCTCAGAACAATAATCTGTGTTGAGAGGCTTCCTCCATTACCCTCTGGAAAGAAGTGAATCTCAAGTGTTTGTAAATTAACCACCTATACCATTACCTCTACCACACTGATAAGAGTTTTTCTGTAGCTTCAGGAACTTGACAAGGGAGGACCTTAAAGAAATTGAGATCCTTCTTACTTAGGAATTCAGTGACACTTGCTGGGAGAATGCCTTCTATCAATGACACCCACTTCTATCCCCGCTTCTTTCTCCTGCTAGGAATACCAGGACTGGAAACTTTATGTATGTGGATTGCTTTCCCATTCTGTATTGTGTACCTGATTGCCATTGCGGGGAATATGACCATTCTCTTTGTGATCAAAACCGAACACAGTCTACATCAGCCCATGTTCTACTTCCTGGCCATGTTGTCTATGATTTATCTGGGTCTGTCCACATCCACTATTCCCAAAATGCTAGGAATCTTCTGGTTCAACCTCCAAGAGATCAGCTTTGGGAGCTGCCTTCTTCAGATGTTCTCTATTCACATGTTTACAGGCATGGAGACTGTTCTGTTGGTGGTCATGGCTTACAACCGCTTTGTTGCCATTTGCAACCCTCTCCAGTACACCATGATCCTCACTAATAAAACCATCAGTATTCTAGCTTCTGTGGTTGTTGGAAGAAATTTAGTTCTTGTAACCCCATTTGTGTTTCTCATTCTGCGTCTGCCTTTCTGTGGGCATAACATCATACCTCACACATACTGTGAGCACATAGGTCTGGCCCGGTTGGCCTGTGGACCTATGAAGATCAACATAATCTATGGGCTCATGGTGATTTCTTATATTATTGTGGATGTGACCCTAATTTCTTCTTCCTATGTGCTTATCCTTCGAGCTGTTTTTCGCCTTCTCTCTCAAGATGCCCGACTAAAGGCCTTCCATACCTGTGGTTCTCATATCTGTGTTATGCTGTGCTTTTACATACCAGCATTTTTTTCTTTTATGACACATCATTTTGGCCAAAACATTCCCCACTATACCCATATTCTTTTGGCTAACCTGTATGTGATTGTCCCACCTGCCCTTAACCCTGTCATTTATGGAGTCAGGACCAAGCAGATCCGAGAGCAAGTTGTGAAAATATTTGTACAGAAAGAATAATTATGCAATAAAGTTGGGATAAGTATATCTATATACCACCCAAATTATGATCATCTGAGCTTCCTTTTTAATCTTCTGTAACTGTTGGTCATGCTTGTCAGATTTTTTCATTTTGACTGGAAGTGCTTTAGTGTTGACAGATAATGCAAACTTAAACTTTGCTGCCTGTTTCCCCCACTTCTCTCCAGGTACCTGGAAAAAGGCTAATTAATGGAGATGTTAACTATGCTGAAGGTTGAGGTGGCTTTGGAGTAAAACTGCTTGTAAACAAGGGTGATAGATAGCTCCATTTTTTCCATATGTCTTCTCTCTAGGTAAATTTAGATCCTGAAGGACACTGATCAAATAAATCTCATTTTATAGATGAACAAAATAAGCTGTAATCCAGCAGTAGTGTCTGTTACATATTTTTGTATTCTTTACAGAATCCAAAATTTTGTCTTCTCCAAAATCTTTGAATCCCATGTTTATTTCAATGCTCTCTCAGTCTTGCTGTTACTACCATTTTTGCTCCTCTTCTTCTTTCACATTCCTGCTCTGTCTCTTTTTGTGATGGTTAATACTGAGTGTCAACTTGATTTGATTGAAGGATACAAAGTATTGATCCTGGTTGTGTCTGTGAGGGTGTTGTCAAAAGAGATTAACATTTGAGTCAGTGGGCTGGGAAAGGCAGACCCATCTTCAATCTGGGTGGGAAACATCTAATCAGCTGCCAATGCAGCTAGAATATAAAGCAGGAAGAAAAATGTGAAAAGACTAGACGGGCCTAGCCTCCCAACCTACATCCTTCTCCAGTGCTGGAGGCTTCTTGTCCTCAAACATCAGACTCCAAGTTCCTCAGTTTTGGGATTCGGAGTGGCTCTCGTTGCTCTTCAGCTTGCAGATGGCCTATTGTGGGACTTTGTGATTATGTGAGTTAATACTTAATAAACTCCCCTTTGTGTGTGTGTGTGTGTGTGTGTACACACACATATATATTTCCTACTAGTTCAGTCCCTCTAGAGAACCCTGACTAATACACTTTTCTTTTACATTCATTCTCTAATAAAGTAAGTCTTTGTGAATTTAGGGATGTGAGAGACTACAGTGTGGGTATTACAGAGACATGTTTTCTCACTTGAAGCAAAGTCATCACAGATTTGACTTTTTGTATGTGTCGCATGTCTAATTCTCATTCTAAATTCTATCTGCAATTTCCCTTCAGATAAAATGTATAAAACTTTTAAGACTTTATAAAACTTAGAAAAACAATTAGGCTCATGCTATGATAAGCACAGGGCCAGACTTGATATCAACCTCAAAATAATCTCATTATAATTTATTAATCCTGTAGTTCTCCAATATTTAGTCCCATTTTCAAACTCCAGATGTGACTGGAGAATGTGGTTTGCATTAACATAGATAAAAGAGGCACTGAACTGAAATTTGTGCCTTATCAGTGTACTCATGCTTCAAAATCAGAAATCTCCCTCATGTTTTATAATTTAGAACCACTGTGTAGTTTGGATGACAATATACAAAATACTCAAAAGTACACAGATTACAATTTTAGGAAATGGGGTTGGATATAGCCGAGTAGACAAGAAAAGCAACATCACCTATTCAATATCTGTGAATCTGGACAGTTCTTGATGTTAACACTGGCTAAGCACAATTCCTGAATCCTATAGTATTTTGTGTATTTTCTTTAGGTCTGTGTGCATGGGTTATAATTTGACTTTTGCAGCTTCTGCTTCATGTACCTAAAATTTTATGGGAATATAGAGTTTTAAATGTGGAAATACATTGAAACTTGATCTATTCCCTTTGTCTTACAAATAAAAAACTGAGGTCTAAGGAAAGCAGGTATTTGTGTGCATAAAATATACCCATCTTTAGCATCATCTTCATGTAGCAAGTGAAGGAAGATCACTCAGATAAATCATTTTGACTACAAATTCTTAACTCTTGCAGGATGTTTAAGTAGGAAATATTTTATTTATATGTAAGAGGCTTCATCGTGGGTCCCAAGTGGAGATCAAGTAAAATGGGAGGTAGAACGCATAGCCTGGTGTTGGTGTTGGTAATGAGAAGAGGGAGACTGCAGAAATTGAGTGCAGGTGCAAGTAGTATAGTGTTAAAGATTAGCTGAAATCAGCACAATCTTCATTGCTGTGGTCCACAGTACTGAGTGGTAAGCACAGACCAGTATCCAGACCATCAATAGCTGTACAATATACAAACATGCAAAATAAAGAAAAAGTTTTTTCTTCTCTCAGTGATATGAAAGGATCTGTGACATGTATAGTGCAACTTTCTGGTTGAATATATTGATGAGAGGCAGAAAATTTTAATATAAGCATGATAGTTCCCACAGTGTAGATGGGAGTGCACCATAATGCTGGCCCTGAAATGGTTCATAATCAAACTGGACCACCACACTTAAACATGGTTGAGTGGAGTCATTGTCCTGAGATCCCTTCTCTGGACAGTAGTTTTCTTTCATGAAGTCAAACAAGATGGGACCAGAAGGGTGTTGACATACTGAAGAAAAAAGACACAAAAGATAAATATAACTGAGAAAATGGTGACAACAGAAATGTCAACCTGAAATAATAGATAGGATGAGAATCCGGTGTAAGTGTTTATTCAAATGCAAAGCTAAAGAAGGCCATCTGGGAAACATAGAATCCAAAGAAATGAGGTCAATGCCCCAAAGTTGAAAAGTTAAGGTTTTACTTACGTAGGCAGAAAACAAAGAAATTTAGCAGAATTAAAAATTTCCCCATACAAAGTTGATTTATGAGTTACAGCAAATTTATTAGTTACAGCTTGTTTTCTTTTTCCAATTTAAATGAGTATTTTTAGTATTTTATCTTTGACAATGTAATAGTCATGAGGTCTTTGTGTAACATGAGGAAGAAGGAGGTTAACCAATAACGAAGATCAAAAGTAAAGAGGGAAAGGGTCTTCTCTGGCACTCGTTAGTCTTTTACAATATTCTCAAATACAATGCAGGTAATGGAAAAAGGCCAATTTATAATCAGGGCAACAAATACTACAACTTCCTAGGTTACAGCTACCTGTTAGTGACTCAGGTCCCATAATCTCATTCTTTTAAGGCTCAAAATCATTTAAAGTTTCAACAGCTTTTGTCTTGAATTACATATTTTAATTAAAAAAGACATCAATGCTAGAGTTAATTATGTTCTACTGGTATTGAATATTCGGAGACATTGCCATTTTTCATAAACCTTGATCACCCTGTCAAACAATTCTTCTCCTTGGGAACCCTTTATGCATCACAGGGTATTTTACAGAATATGGAAACTAGCCTGGCTCATAGACCGTTACGGGAGAGTAAGTGTGAGAATACTAGAGCTGTTTATCTCTAACTTTATGTTACCCACCAGCACTTTGGGAAGAGACGATTCAGTGTAACTGAAAATAAACTTCAATTCGGATACAATATCTTCTTGAGCATGTTCCAACATTGCTCCATTCACAAAGTCAAACCAATATTTCATGGAACAGTTTACTAACACTGTTTCTGTTTAATCTGCAATGGGATATTGCGAGCACATTGAGCACTACGGTGAGAAAGGAAATATCCTCAGATAAAAACTGGAGAGAAGACTTCAGAGAAACTGTTTTGTGAGTTGTAAATTCATCTCACAGAGTTACACGACTCCTTTATTGAGCAGTTTGCTAACACTGTTGTCACAGAATCTACAGTGGGATATTCGGGAGGGCATTGAGGAGTATGGTGAAAAAGGAAATATCCTCATATAAAAACTGGAGAGAAGCCTTCAGAGAAACTGCTTTGTGCTGTGTGAATTCATCTCACAGAGTTACACCACTCTCTCATGGAGCTGTGTGCTAGCACTTCTTATGGAATCTGAGAAAGGATATTTTTGATCGCTTTGAAGCAAATGGTGACAAAGCAAATATCCTCAGATAAAAACTTGAAATATGTTTCTGAGGATATCCTCAAATATCCTCAGATAAAAACTAGAAATATGTCACAAAGCTTTCTGAGATATGGCTTCCTGATGTGTCAATTCATCTCACAGAGCTACACCATTCTTTTACTGGAGGAGTTTGTTAGCACTGCTTCTGTGGAATCTGAGAAGAGATACCTTGGATTGCATTGAAGCCCATGGTGAAAAAGGAAATAGCGTCAGATAAAAACTAGAAAGAAGCTTTCTGAGAAACTGCTTTGTGATGTGCAAATTCATGTCACAGAGTTACACTACTCTTTCATGGAGCAAATTGCCAGCACTGTTTTTGTGGGATCTGAGAAGGGGTTATTTTGGATCACTTTGAAGCCTATGGTGACTAAGGCAATATAATCAGATAAAGCTAGAAGGGAGCTTTCTGAGAAACTGCTTTGTGCTGTGTGAATTCATCTCTCAGAGTTACACCTTTCCTTTCATGGAACAGTTTCCTAACACTGTTGTCATGGAATCTGCAATGGGATATTGGGAGCGCTTTGAGTGCTATTGGGAGAAAGGAAATAGCCTCATATAAAAACTGGAGAGAAGGTTTCAGAGAAACTGTTTTGTGAGGTATAATTTAATCTCATAAAGTTACACTACTCTTCTATTCAGCAGTTTGGTAACACTGTTTTTGTGGAATCTGCAGTGCGATATTCGGGAGGGCATTGAGGACTATGGTGAAAAAGGAAATATCCTCAGGTACAAACTAGAAGCAGCTTTCTGAGAAACTACTTTGTGATGTGTGAATTCATCTCACAGAGTTACATGGCTCTTTCATGGAGCAGTTTGCTAGCACTGTTCTTGTGGAATATGTGAAGCAATGCTTTGGATCGCTTCGAAGCCTATGGTGACAAAGGAAATATCCTCAGATAAAAACTAGAAAGAAGCTTCCTAAGAGACTGCTTTGTGAAGTGTGAATTTATCTCACAGAGTTGCCCAGTGGTTTTCATTGAGAAGTTTGCTAACATGTTTTCGTGGAATCTGCAATGAGATATATGGGAGCGCTTTGAGGCCGGTGTTTAAATAGAAATGTCCTCGGATTAAAAACAGGAAAGAAACTTTCTGAGAAACTGCTTTGTGCTGTGTGAATTCATCTCACAAAGTTAAACCAATCTTTCATGGAACAGTTTACTAACAATGTTTTTGTTTCATCTGCAATGCGATACTGTGAGCGCATTGAGTGCTATGGTGAAAAAGGAAATATCCTCGGATAAAAACTGAAGAGAAGACTTCGGAGAAACTGCTTTGTGATGTGTAAGTTCATCTCAGAGTTACACTTCTCTTTCATTGAGCAGTTTGATAACACTATTTTTGTGGAATCTGCAATGTGATATTCAACAGGGCATTGAGGCCGATGGTAAAAAGGGAAATATCCTCAGATAGAAACTTGAAAGAAGCTTTCTGAGAAACTGCTTTGTGATGTGTGAATATATCTCACAGAGTTACACTGTTCTTTTCATTGAGCAGTCTGCTAACACTGTTTTCCTGGAATCCGTAAAGGAACATTTCACAGCCTGTTGATGCTTAGGGTGACAAAGGAAATATCCTCATGAAAAGCTAGAAACAAGGCTTCTGAGAATCTGCTTTCTGATGTGTGAATTCATCTCACAGAGTTACACTTTTCTTTCATGGAGTAGTTTGTTAGCATTGTTTTTTGGGGAACCTGTGAAGGGATATTTTGGATCCAATTGAAGCCTAAAGTGACAAGGAAATATCCTCAAATAAAAACAAAAAAGAAACATTCTGAGAAACTGCTTTGTGATGTGTGAATACATCTCACATAGTTACAGTGTTCTTTACATGGAGCAGTTTGCTAACACTGCTTTCATGGATAATGCAATAGGATGTTTGGGAGCGCATTGAAGCCTATGGAGACAAAGGAAATATACTCAGATAAAAACTGAAAAGAAGCCTTCTGAGAAACTGTTTTGCAATGTGTGAATACATGTCACAGAGTTACACTGTTCTTTTCATTGAACAGCCTGCTAACACTGTTATCTTGGAATTCATAAAGGGATATTTCGCAGTGCATTGAAACTTACAGTGACTAAGGAAATATTCTCAGAAAAAAACTAGAAAGAAGGTTTCTGAGAATCTGCTGTCTGATGTGTGAATTCATCTCACAGAATAACACTTTTTTCTTCGTGAAGCAATTTACTAACACTGTTCTCGTGGAACCTACAAAGTGATACTTGAGAGCACATTGAGGTCTATGGTGAAAAAGGAAAGATCCTCAGATAAAAACTAGAAAGAAGTTTTCTGAGAAACTGCATTGTGATGTGTGAATGCATCTCACAGATTTACACTGTACTTTTCATGGAACAGTTCACTAACAATGTTTTCTTGGAATCTGCAATGGGATATTTCTCAGTGCAATGCAGCTTATAGTGACAAAGGAAATATCCTCAGATAAAAACCTAAAAGAAGCTTTCTGAGAAACTGCTATGGATGTGTGAATTCACCTCACAGATTTACATAGTTCTTTTCACGGATCACTTTGTTAGTACTGTTTTCTGTGAATCTGAGAAGGAATATTTTGGATCGCTTTGAAGCCCATGGTGACAAGGAAATATCCTCAGATAAAAACTGGAAAGAAGATTTCTGAGAACGTTCTTGNCAACAGTGTAAAAGTGTTCCTATTTCTCCACATCCTCTCCAGCACCTGTTGTTTCCTGACTTTTTAATGATCGCCATTCTAACTGGTGTGAGATGGTATCTCATTGTGGTTTTGATTTGCATTTCTCTGATGTCCAGTGATGATGAGCATTTTTTCATGTGTCTGTTGGCTGTATGAATGTCTTCTTTTGAGAAATGTCTGTTCATATCCTTTGCCCACTTTTTGATGGGGTTGTTTGTTTTTTTCTTGTAAATTTGTTGGAGTTCTTTGTAGGTTCTGGATATTAGCCCTTTGTCAGATGAGTAGATTGCAAAAATTTTCTCCCATTCTGTAGGTTGCCTGTTCACTCTGATGGTAGTTTCTTTTGCTGTGCAGAAGCTCTTTAGTTTAATGAGATCCCATTTGTCAATTTTGGCTTTTGCTGCTGTTGCTTTTGGTGTTTTAGACATGAAGTCTTTGCCCATGCCTATGTCCTGAATGGTACTACCTAGGTTTTCCTCTAGGATTTTTATGGTATTAGGTCTAACATTTAAGTCTCTAATCCATCTTGAATTAATTTTCGTATAAGGAGTAAGGAAAGGATCCAGTTTCAGCTTTCTACTTATGGCTAGCCAATTATCCCAGCACCATTTATTAAATAGGGAATCCTTTCCCCATTTCTTGTTTCTATCAGGTTTGTCAAAGATCAGATGGCTGTAGATGTGTGGTATTATTTCTGAGGACTCTGTTCTGTTCCATTGGTCTATATCTCTGTTTTGGTACCAGTACCATGCTGTTTTGGTTACTGTAGCCTTGTAGTATAGTTTGAAGTCAGGTAGCGTGATGCCTCCAGCTTTGTTCTTTTGACTTAGGATAGTCTTGGAGATGCGGGCTCTTTTTTGGTTCCATATGAACTTTAAAGCAGTTTTTTCCAATTCTGTGAAGAAACTCATTGGTAGCTTGATGGGGATGGCATTGAATCTATAAATTACCTTGGGCAGTATGGCCATTTTCAAAATATTGATTCTTCCTATCCATGAGCATGGTATGTTCTTCCATTTGTTTGTGTCCTCTTTTATTTCACTGAGCAGTGGTTTGTAGTTCTCCTTGAAGAGGTCCTTTACATCCCTTGGAAGTTGGATTCCTAGGTATTTTATTCTGTTTGAAGCAATTGTGAATGCAAGTTAATTCATGATTTGGCTCTCTGTTTGTCTGTTACTGGTGTATAAGAATGCTTGTGATTTTTGCACATTAATTTTGTATCCTGAGACTTTGCAAAAAGTCAATGAATCCAGGAGTTGGTTTTTTGAAAAGATCAACAAAAGTGATAGACCACTAGCAAGACTATTAAAGAAGAAAAGAGAGAAGAATCAAATAGATGCAATAAAAAATGAAAAACGGGATATCACCACCAACCCCACAGAAATACAAACTACCATCAGAGAATACTATAAACACCTCTATGCAAATAAACTAGAATATCTAGAAGAAATGGATAATTTCCTGGACACTTATACTCTCCCAAGACTAAACCAGGAAGAAGTTGAATCCCTGAATAGACCAATTGCAGGCTCTGAAATTGAGGCAATAATTAATCACCTACCAACCAAAAAAAGTCCGGGACCAGATGGATTCACAGCTGAATTCTACCAGAGGTACAAGGAGGAGGTGGTACCATTCCTTCTGAAACTATTCCAATCAATAGAAAAAGAAGGAATCCTCCCTAACTCATTTTATGAGACCAACATCATCCTGATACCAAAGCCTGACAGAGACACAACAAAAAAAAGAGAATTTTAGACCAATATCCCTGATGAACATTGATGCAAAAATCCTCAATAAAGTACTGGCAAGTCGGATCCAGCAGCACATCAAAAAGCTTATCCACCATGATCAAGTGGGCTTCATCCCTGGGATGCAAGGCTGGTTCAACATACGCAAATCAATAAACATAATCCAGCATATAAACAGAACCAAAGACAAAAACCACATGATTATCTCAATAGATGCAGAAAAGGCTTTTGACAAAATTCAACATCCCTTCATGCTAAAAACGCTCAATAAATTCGGTATTAATGGAACGTATCTCAAAATAATAAGAGCTATTTATGACAAACCCACAGCCAATATCATACTGAATGGGCAAAAACTGGAAAAGTTCCCTTTTGAAAACTGGCACAAGACAGGGATGCCCTCTCTCACCACTCCTATTCAACATAGTGTTGGAAGTTCTGGCTAGGGCAATCAGGCAAGAGAAAGAAATCAAGGGCATTCAGTTAGGAAAAGAAGAAGTCAAATTGTCCCTGTTTGCAGATGAATGATTTTATATTTAGAAAACCCCATTGTCTCAGCCCAAAATCTCCTTAAGCTGATAAGAAACTTCAGCATAAATCCTTTTTAACTACAAACGTGTGACACAGTAGTGTGTTGAAAATCATTTTTATTTATTCTCTCCAATTTTTAATTCCAAACTTTATTCAAGGTCACCAATCCATGAAGTTTTTCTTGAATCTAGCAAACATTATTTTTTTTTGCTTTTTGATATTGTATAATATTTGCCAGGAGTCTTACACTACCTTTTTGTTATATGATTGTTGCGTTGGTAATTCTACATAATCCATCTATTTAAAGATTATAAACTATTGTATTGATATAAGAGCATATTATGGCTGAAAGCAGAAGTTATTACCTATCATGGGGCATCAGCATCACTTTTTAAATGCTTATACACATGTTCAGCCCTGTTTGATGAGGTTTAGTTTTCTCAGGAATAAAAAGGGACTTTTATGTAATTTTTTCTTTTACTGAATTTTTGGAAATAATTTTAATCTTATAGAAAGTTAAGACAATAATTTTTGAAATGCCCCAGATATTATCATGTGAAACCAGTGATTGTAATCCATTGGTTTAAATGTATCTTAATTTAGAGTACACTATTCATTTAAATATCAAAAATGTAGCTTACTGAGGTATAGCTACTTACAACTTTGTGGTAGCAGGAAACAGATAATATAGAACACTTTAATTTTGATTTAGAACTCTTTTTGATAAAACTATCTTTTCTTTTTTTATTTTCTCTGAAATTAGCACATGACTGTGTATGGAATTGTATAATAATACTTGCAAATTTATATTAATTTTCTTAGTTCACATGTCTACACTTGTTTCAAGGAGAAAAAAATGGAGGTAAAAGACTTGAAAAATGTTTTATGGCTCTCAATATTTGTATAGGTCTTAAAAATGGATAATATGTTTTCTTATCTTATTCTAACTACTACTGAGCAGAAAATGCAAGAATTAGCACTATGCTTGGTGTAAATGAGACACTCTATAATTACTAAATGTGTAAATAATAAATGAATCAATCATTGAATAAGAAACTACTAGCTTGTGTGTGTGTGTGTGTGTGTGTGTGTGTATACATGCTTGACATATGTGACTCATGCCTGTAATCCCAGCACTTTGGGAGACTGTGGAAGGTGGATCACATGAGCCTAGGAGTTGGGCTACAAAGCGAAACCCCATCTCTACTAAAAATACAAAAATAATCCAGGCATGGTGGCGTGTGCCTGTTGTCCCAGCTACTTGGGAGGCTGAGGTTGGAGAATTGCTGGAGCCCAGGAGAGGGAGTTTGCAGTGAGTCAAGGTTGTGCCACTGCACTCCAACCTGGGCAAAGAGCCAGAACCAGAACTTGAAAGCAAGAAAGCAAGAGAAATAAAGAAATATTTAAATACTTCAATATTTTAGATTTTAGCCATCATAAAAGATATGTAATGTGATTATATTGCTGTTTTAATTTGCAATTCCCTGATACATATGTTGTTAAGCATCTGTGCATATACTTCCTTGTTATTCATATATCTTCTTTGGTCAAGTATCTGTTAAGATCTCTTTGTCTTTTTTAAAACTACTTTGTTTTTTCTTGAGTTTTAAGGATTTTTGGTTTATTTTTTGGTACAAGATTTTTTTTTTCCAATCAGATAAGCCCATCTATGGTTTATCTTTCATTCTCTTAACAGTATGTTCTTCATAGACAGAAATTTTTAAATCTTAATGAAATCAATGTGTCATTTTTTAAAATTTTCATGGATTATACTTTTGGTCCTATATCTATAAAGCTATTGTCAAACTCACAGTCACCTAGATTTTATAGGTCATTTTATAGTTTTGTGTTTTACATTTGGGTATATGATCTATTTTCAGTTAACTTTTCAAAATGTGTGAGATCTGTGTCCAGATTCATCTTTTTGCACGTGAATGTCTAGTTGTTCCAGTATCATTTGTTGAAAAGACTGTCTTTTCTTCACTACATTGTATTTGCCCTTTGCTTGTTTTAGTCTTTAGAGTGATCAAATTGTAAAAATATGATCTCAAAGACTTCAGATAAGAATGTATTTATAATTTAGGAAATTAGCTTGTACCCCCCCCACAGCATGCAATTTGCCATTTATTTGCTTAGATCAGTACAGTTTAGGATCTATTACTTTAATTTATAGCTCTTTATCCAGACCTAAAATAGTAAGACTCAAGAGTACTCATGCTTATATGCAATCTCATATTGTATTTGTAGAAAAAATGCTAATGTGTTACCTTTAATGGAAATCCCACGTTTTGGGCTACCAAAATACATATATTTGTTTCCAGAAAAAATAAATTTTCTTGAAGTAGGTGACTAGAAAACTTAATTGATAGTCGTGATGCTCCTTATTTGTCCTGGAATCACATCCAAAGAAAGGGGTGGTAATGGTGGCATTAATGGTGGTGTTATTCTCTTATTTGCAATTTGTGTCATTAGGTTCCCAAGACAGAATAAATTTTCTAATCCTATAAGAGAGTCTATTCTCAGAAAAATCTAGTTTTCTTGGCCCTGGAATTAATTTCTTAACACCTCGAAAATAATATCTGTTCCTTAAGATCGTTAAAAGGTTCAGCTTTGTAATGAAACAGTAAACAACTAGATTGAGCCACCATATTGCATAAAAGGAATTCCCCATGATGACATGAACTACAGGTGAGATATACTTCCTAAAGTGGTGAATAAAAGCCACTTCTAATATGGGAATATAGACCAGCAGCACATCACATATGTGGGAAACACAGGTGTTGAGAGCCTTGACTCACACTCTTCTTGGCAAACGATACCCAGAACTATTATCAAATAGGAAAGCTAGGTAAGAATAAAATTTACCTAACATATGATGAGTAATCACAATGAGGCATAAAAGCCCATTAATATGTTGGTCATGGCAGAAAAACTTGATGCTATCCTCTTATAGACATAAGTACAGGAAAGTACGTTGGTCTCACACAATTTTAGCTGTTAATGAGGATAGGAGCTGGGATGAGGACAATGACAACCCATTACACAAACCCCAGAGAAAATTTTACAATGGGAGCACCGTTTAGAATAGCGTGTATCTGAGAGAATTGAATATGGTTATAGCAGTCAAAAGCCATAGCAGTAGGCTTGAAAAAATCATGAAGAAATGTGGATAAAGCACATCCAGGCAAGGCATGCATTGAAGTGTATTTCATGAGCGTTGAACCAGAAAATCTCAAGCACTGTATGTAGAGTGGTGGCACAGAGGCTCAGGTCATGGACTGCCAGCATGGAAATAAAGAAGCACTTGGGTTCATAAAGTGATTGTTCCACCCACATTCCTACCAATATGGCACTGTTGCCTATAATGGAAATTAAGTATAAAACATAGAAGATGGAGATCTGAGGATGATGATTTTCCAAGCCAGAGAAATCAGACAGTAGTAAAGTTGAAAATTACTGCTGTTGAAATCTCTTCATAGATGTGCTCAAGTACTAAGTGTTTATCTCCAAAATGGCAAAAAATTGATGATTACATTGTCATCACTGTCATTACTCACATTTGTTTTCTTTTAATTTGCTTTAATTGTTCTCAACCCCAAAAGAATATTACTATAGTTTATCCCTAGTCAAGTAATATGAAAAGAAACGTAAATCAGTAAACACACTCTGGTAATATTTTCCAAAATGTATTTTATTTCCAGTTTTACCATATCCACCTCACAAAACCTTAGTGTGTGAATCTGAATAAACACCTGCTCCAAACTGAGAATGATTTCATGCCAAAGATGCCAAAAACAATTGTAACAAAAGTAAAAATGGTTAACAAGTGGTTAATAGAACTTCATAAAAATAATCCACAGCAGGGCCACTCCTAAGGTATAAAAGGCCTTAGAAAAATATGTTCTATTTGTGTGGGGCCCTGTCAGTATAAACAATTTGAATTTTAGAATACAATACAAAATCCATAGGTCCATAAGAGGTATAGTATTTTCAATAAATATTCAGAATAATAGGTAGATAAAAGTTATTGCTATATTGTGTGTTGACCAAATCAATACCTGCGAATATTCTTCATAAAGTTTAGGCTTCATGTCTTTCTTTTTATGTCCAAGAAATATCTCTTTTGTGTTATTATTACATGTACTACTTCTAGCTAATTTCTTCCACCACGAGAAAAAGGAAAGGTAGCAATATGACTGGAGCTTCTACTGTCATGGCTCTAAAGTAATATCTTTGTATTGATACACTACAGGTCTCATCGCCCCCTCAGTTTCCTAAAACCACTAAGTATTGGCAGTTACTTCATCAGGTATGTCCCTGAATCCCCCACTGTTTTGCTGGGGTAGTTTGGACTCCCGAGCACTAACAATAAGTGAGTGTCCGATAAAACCAGGAGCAGAGTTATTGGCACAAAAAAGAGACGTTTCTTTAACAGCACCTGAGTGACACTGATGAAAACCTCAGCAGAGATATTGTTACAGCAGTGTCTCAAGTAAGAAGTGTGGTTGGTTAGATGTGAAATAGTACGAAGAGCCATCTCATACACTGAGGAGCCCATTTCTCAGCCTACTTTCGTCTAACTTTAGGTTTCCAAATGAATGCTCCTGTAATTGCCTGAAATTTTTAACCTTTAAAGAATATGTGTTGACAGGTGAAGAAATATTATGTTATAGGCAAAAATTCTTCCTTGGCAATTTTCCCTCAATGAAATAATTCAAAAATCAGCTTTTTAGTTTTGCAAGCGCATGCAATGGTTTGTTAGATAGAGGGTATCGGTTTCTAAGCACCTATTTCAATGTAACCAAGTTATAGGGACATGTGTGTAAGTAAATTATCAATTTGTTCATTTTCAGGTAGTCTTGTAGTCAATGCATTTTTCTACAGTGTAAAATGTGCATGATTCATAAAATATTGTTAAGAAGGTCTATCAATTATTTCTTTCAGAACAGTGGAATTTTATTATAATATGCTAATGGTATTAGATGGAATTGGCCAGATTCGCCATCTCCAAAATTCATATATAGGTCTTAGAAATGAACAGAGTGTAGTGTTGGGGCCTTGGCTCATTCTTCTTTACTTTATATTTGTTTTCTATAATTTTTGACCCTTTTTTCTAACACCTTTAAGCTATATTCTCTTCTAATGGCCATTATTCAGAAGTACTAATAAATTAGGCTATAACTAGGTACTAGTTGTTGGATATCATCACTCAGCAGAGAAATTATAATGTCTATAATGTTTGTGTAATTCAAATAAAAGAGGCCAGGCGAGGTGGCTCATGCCTGTAATCCCATCACTTTGGGAGGCTGAGGCAGGTGGATCACCTGACGTTGGAAGTTCGAGACCAGCCTGACCAACATGGAGAAACCCTATCTCTACTAAAAATACAAAATGAGCTGGGTGTGGTGGTGCATGCCTGTAATCCCAGCTACTCGGGAGGCTGAAGCAGGAGAATCACTTGAACCTGGGAGGTGGAGGTTGCAGTGAGTTGAGATCGCGCCATTGCACTCCAGCCTGGGCAACAAGAGCAAACTCCGTTTCAAAAAAATTAAAAAATAATAAGTAAATAAAGAGAAAAATTAAAGAATATATATACTGAATATGTAAATGTCTGTGTACTTCTCACCTATCTACACCACTGCCTTCAAATAGAGGCCCTTCCTTATCTTTCAATTCTGGATGTGTGCATATCTTTCAATGAGGTGTGTGCATAAGTGCTGAAGTATTGGATCTTGGCTATGTAGTGCAAGTATTAATGAAAGAATAATTCATAAATTTTCTTCTGTTTGCAGAGTATTTCACTCACAGACAATAATAAATTATGCTGAATACTTTCTAACTTCAAATGAATGATTTTCTTATTATATACAAGAGTAATTTCCTTCTTTACTTGGTCACTCTATATTTTTATTGATAACAAAATAGTATCTTGAGAAGAACATGGGATTTGGCAAGAGGGAAACTGCATTTAATTCCAGCTTGGTTACTTGCTATTTGTGCAGAAGAACAAAGTGAAACGTCCTGAGTTTTAATGTTCAGACATATCCAATGAAAAAATAATATTTGGGATTTATGGGTTTAAAAAATTGATACATCAGAATATATAGTTTACTTTTGAGAAGTTTATGGCAGTAGAAATTGATGTTAAAGGCTTTCTCTAATTATATAACTGTCTTTCTGTACTAGACTGTGAATAAATAGAAATAATTTCTTCATATAACTGTAGTTGACTTAGATTTAACACACAACAAAGAGGCCTTAGACATGTTCGATAATAAATATTTTGCTGTTTTTGCCCTCCATGGAGTTTTTGCTATATTTCAAGTGGCAGTGGATTCCTAAGGAGCGTGTTTCCATCAACAGTAAAAAATAAACCCTCCTGCTCTGCCAATCACATTCTCACCAAAATTCACACAATTAATAAGTGAAAACCACAATGATATCTCATCTGTTTTTGATTTGCTTGTGTATATCAGAGCAGTCTTAGTGAGGGTTAGTGTCACTGATAGGGCTGTTAATTTCCCAGGATTGTTTTAGAAAGATGCTGTTTCCACAAGCTTATTTCAATCATTGGGTTTTTCTTGGCCTTACTCAAAGGATCCAAGGCTCAGAGGATTCCCCAGTCCTTCTGAGTCTTAGGTCTGCTGGAATAGAGAAAGCAATACTGCCAGCTTCTGGGCTAGTGCTGGGACCTAAACCAAGAAGACAGTCCATCTTGCAGAGCCTCAATATATCTTCAGTTGCAGAGTAGAGGAGATAACAAGTTTCTGGTATTCCACATGGGACAGTAGGTATTCCATGAGTCTCAGGTTTCAGATTAAGCACACTACAGGTTCTTCTGAGTAAAGAAACTGAGAGTTATTTCTTCCTATGTTTGCCTATGTTGCAGCACTCGTGCAGAACAACGGCTTAAAAGGATGCAAGACACAGAGTAAAGGTGTGTCCCAGGCTTGTGAAAGGATATTTGTTACCAAAGAGCATGTCTGACCACCTAGCCAGACCATATACTTTTGAGCTAATTAAGCGTTCATTGAAGGGTGCCATATGACTTTTAAGGCAGCCAAACTCCATGCAGAAGAATTAGCCCAGAATGTGAAAAAATGGTTTATTTATTTTAAAATGGGAATCAACATAGGAAAGGGGCCTGGGGCTTGTTGCCTTAATATAGCCATTCATAGATAACATTTCCTACAAGGTAAGAAAGATTACTTAGGTTCTTCCTCACAAATGCCTGTGTGGTTTGTATTTGCTTTCAGCTCGCTGGTTAAAGATTTCCTTGGAACAATTAAGGCAGGAAAGATTTACCTCACTTCATCCAAAACAGAAATGGAGCTAAAACACAAAGCTAGGTGTAGTGAGTGTGAAAGCCAGTTTCTTAAGACAGCAAGAGATATAATTGCAGGAGGCTCTGAATGCAACTTTTATTATTGAGTTGTATTTTCTTTTGGCTTTGCTTTGGTTTTTTGTTGGTTTGTTCGAAAATGTGTCTATTTATTTGGAACAGGATAGAGTTGGGGTTGTAAAGAAAATGGGAAAAAAAATGAAGTATGGTATAAATCAAGGGACAAGAGTATAAGAGAGATGCAAATGGTTTAATATAAGGAGAAAATGAAACTCAAAGGGAAGAATTTAGTGAAATTTCACTATCGGTACTTTACAAATCCATAAGCCCTGTTGGACCACATGTGTTGGACAAGGTTCTGATAATCTCTGAGAAGAGGATTATAAGTTTCTCTTATAGGGCTGTTGAATTTTGTCAAAGGTCTTTTCTGCATCTATTGAGATAATCATGTGGTTTTTGTCTTTGGTTCTGTTTATATGCTGGATTACGTTTATTGATTTGCGTATGTTGAACCAACCTTGCATCCCAGGGATGAAGCCCACTTGATCATGGTGGATAAGCTTTTTGATGTGCTGCTGGATCCAGTTTGCCAGTATTTTATTGAGGATTTTTGCATCAATGTTCATCAGGGATATTGGTCTAAAATTCTCTTTTTTTGTTGTGTCTCTGCCAGGCTTTGGTATCAGGATGATGTTGGCCTCATAAAATGAGTTAGGGAGGATTCCCTCTTTTTCTATTGATTGGAATAGTTTCAGAAGGAATGGTACCACCTCCTCCTTGTACCTCTGGTAGAATTCAGCTGTGAATCCATCTGGTCCT
>NC_037668.1:29545940-29554255 GCF_003255815.1 Theropithecus gelada
ACAGAACACAAAGCCGTTTCTCAGAAAGCTTCTTTCCAGATTTCATCTGAGGATATTTCCTTGTTCACCATAGCCCTCTATGGGCTTCCAAATTTCACTTTGCCAATTCCACAAAAACTGACTTAGCGAAAGGCTTCTTGAGGGGAAAGCTGTAACTCTGTGAGATGATTTTACAGAACACAAAGAAGTTTCTCAGAAAGCTTCTTTCTCTTTGTTATCGGAGGATATTTCCTTTTTCCCTATAGTCTTCAAAGGTATCCGCAAAATCTGTTCTCAGATTCCACGGAAATAAGGCTAGCAAAGAGATCCACGAAATATAGATGTAACTCTGTGAGATGAATTAATGAGATGAATTAACAGAACACTCGGCAGTCTCTCAGAAAACTTCTTTCCAGATTTCATCTGAGGATATTTCCTTTTTCACCATAGCCCTCAATGGGCTTCCAAATATCACTTTGCCAATTCCACAAGAACTGTCTTAGCGAAAGCCTTCTTGAGGGGAAAGCTGTAACTCTGTGAGATGATTTCAAAGAACACAAAGAAGTTTCTCAGAAAGCTTCTTTCTCTTTGTTATCGGAGGATATTTCCTTTGGCCCTATAGTCTTCAAAGGGATCCGAAATATCTGTTCTCAGATTCCACAGAAATAAAGCTAGCAAAGAGATCCACGACATGCAGATGTAACTCTGTGAGATGAATTAACAGAACACTCAGCAGTTTCTCAGAAAGCTTCTTTCCAGATTTCATCTGAGGATATTTCCTTTTTTACCGTAGCCCCGTAAGGGCTTCCAAATATCACTTTGCCAATTCCAAAAGAACTGTCTTAGCGAAAGGCTTCTTGAGGGGAAATCTGTAACTCTGTGAGATGATTTCAGAAAACACTCAGCAGTTTCTCAGAAAGCTTCCTTCCAGATTTCATCTGAGGATATTTCGTTTTTCACCATAGCCCTCTATGGGCTTCCGAAAATCACTCTGCCAATTCCACAAGAACTGTCTTAGCGAAAGGCTTCTTGAGGGGAAAGCTGTAACTCTGTGAGATGATTTCACAGAACACAAAGAAGTTTCTCAGGAATCTTCTTTCTGTTTGTTATCGGTGGATATTTCCTTTGGCCCTATAATCTTCAAAAAGATCCGAAATATCTGGTTCTCAGATTCCACAGAAATAAGACTAGCAAAGAGATCCAGGAAATACAGATGTAAAACTGTGAGATGAATTAACAGAACACTCAGCAGTTTCCCAGAAAGCTTCTTTCCAGATTTCATCTGAGGATAATTCCTTTTTCACCATAGCCCTCTATGGGCTTCCAAATATCACATTGCCAATTCCACAAGAACTGTCTTAGCGAAAGGCTTCTTGAGGGGAAAGCTGTAACTCTGTGAGATGATTTCACAGAACACAAAGTAGTTTCTCAGAAAGCTTCTTTCTCTTTGTTATCGGAGGATATTTCCTTTGGCCCTAGGGTCTTCAAAGGGATCCGAAATATCTGTTCTCAGATTCCACAGAAAGAAGGCTAGCAAAGAGATCCGCGAAATACAGGTGTAACTCTGTGAGATGAATTAACAGAACACTCAGCAGATTCTCAGAAAGCTTCTTTCCAGATTTCATCTGAGGAGATTTCCTTTTTCACCATAGCCCTGTATGGGCTTCCTAATATCACTTTGCCAATTCCAAAAGAATTGTCTTAGCGAAAGGCTTCCTGAGTGGAAAGCTGTAACTCTGTGAGATGATTTCACAGACCACAAACAAGTTTCTCAGAAAGCTTCTTTCTCTTTGTTATCGGAGGATATTTCCTTTGGCCCTATAGTCTTCAAAGGGATCCGAAATATCTGTTCTCAGATTCCACAGAAATAAGGCTAGCAGAGAGATCCACGAAATACAGATGTAACTCTGTGAGATGAATTAACAGAACACTCAGCAGTTTCTCAGAAAGCTTCTTTCCAGATTTCATCTGAGGATATTTCTTTTTTCACCATAGCCCTCTATGGGCTTCCAAATATCACTTTGCCCATTCCACAAGAACTGTCTTAGCGAAAGGCTTTTTCAGTGGAAAGCTGTAGGTCTGTGAGATGATTTCACAGAACACAAAGAAGTTTCTCAGAAAGCTTCTTTCTCTTTGTTATCGGAGGATATTTCCTTTGGCCGTATAGTCTTCAAAGGGATCCGCAATATCAGTTCTCAGATTCCACGGAAATAAGGCTAGCAAAGAGATCCACGAAATATACATGTAACTCTGTGAGATGAATTAATGAGATGAATTAACAGAACACTCGGCAGTTTCTCAGAAATCTTCTTTCAGATTTCATCTGAGGATATTTCCTTTTTCACCGTAGCCCTCTATGGGCTTCCAAATATCACTTTGCCCATGCCACAAGAACTGTCTTAGCGAAGGCTTCTTGAGGGAAAAGCTGTAACTCTGTGAGACGATTTCACAGAACACAAAGAAGTTTCTCAGAAAGCTTCTTTCTCTTTGTTATCGGAGGATATTTCCGTTGTCCCTATAGTCTTCAAAGGGATCTGAAATATCTGTTCTCAGATTCCACAGAAATAAGGCTAGCAAAGAGATCCACGGAATACAGATGTAACTCTGTGAGATGAATTAACAGAACACTCAGCAGTTTCTCAGAAGGCTTCGTTCCAGATTTCATCTGAGGATATTTCCTTTTTCACCATAGACCTCTATGGGCTTCCAAATATCACTTTGCCAATTGCACAAGAACTGTCTTAGCGAAAGGCTTCTTGAGGGGAAAGCTGTATCTCCGTGAGATGATTTCACAGAACACAAAGAAGTTTCTCAGAAAGCTTCTTTCTCTTTCTGTTCGGAGGATATTTCCTTTGGCCCTAGAGTCTTCAAAGGGATACGAAATAGCTGTTCTCAGATTCCATAGAAATAAGGCTAGCAAAGAGATCCAAGAAACACAGATATAACTCTGTGAGATGAAGTAACAGAACACTCATCAGTTTCTCAGAAAGCTTCTTTCCAGATTTCTTCTGAGGATATTTCCTTTTTCACCTCAGCCCTCTATGGGCTTCCAAATATCACTTTGCCAATATCACAAGAAATGTCTTAGTGAAAGGCTTCTTGAGGGGAAAGCTGTAACTCTGTGATATGATTTCACAGAACACAAAGAAGTTTTTCAGAAAGCTTCTTTCTCTTTGTTTTCGTGGGATATTTCCTTTCTCCCTATAGTCTTCAAAGGGATCCGAAATATCTGTTCTCAGATTCCACAGAAATAAGGCTGGCAGACAGATCCACGAAATACAGATGTACCTCTGTGAGATAAATTAACAGAACACTCAGCAGTTTCTCAGAAAGCTTCTTTCCAGATTTCATCTGAGGATATTTCCTTTTTCCCCCTAGCCCTCTATGGGCTTCCAAATATCACTTTGCGAATTCCACAAGAACTGTGTCAGCGAAAGGCTTCTTGAGGGGAAAGCTGTTACTCTGTGAGATGATTTCACAGAACACAAAGAAGTTTCTCAGAAAGCTTCTTTCTCTTTCTTATCGGAGGATATTTTCTTTGGCCCTAGGGTATTCAAAGGGATCCGAAATATCTGATCTCATATTCCATAGAAATAAGGCTAGCAAGGAGATCCACGAAATACAGATGTAACTCTGTGAGATGAATTAAGAGAACACTCAGCAGTTTCTCAGAAAGCTTCTTTCCAGATTTCATCTGAGGATATTTCCTTTTTCACCGTAGCCCTCTATTGGCTTCCAAATATCACTTTGCCAATTCCACAAGAACTTTCTTAGCGATAGGCTTCTTGAGTGGAAAGCTTTAACTTTGTGAGATGATTTCACAGAACACAAAGAAGTTTCTCAGAAAGCTTCTTTCTCTTTGTTATCAGAGGATATTTCCTTTTGCCCTATAGTCTTCAAAGGGATCCGAAATATCTGTTCTCAGATTCCACAGAAATAAGGCTAGCAAAGAGATCCACGAAATACAGATGTAACTCTGTGAGATGAATGAACAGAACGCTCAGCAGATTCTCAGAAAGCTTCTTTCCAGATTTCATCTGAGGATATTTCCTTTTTCACCATAGCCCTCTATGGGCTTCCAAATATCACTTTACCAATTCCACAAGAACTGCCTTAGCGAAAGGCTTCTTGAGGGAAAAGGTGTAACTCCGTGCGATGATTTCACAGAACACAAAGAAGTTTCTCAGAAAGCTTCTTTCAATTTGTTATCGGAGGATATTTCCTTGGCCCTAGAGTCCTCAAAGGGATCCGAAATATCTGTGCTCAGATTCCGCAGAAATAAGGCGAGCAAAGAGATCCACGAAATACAAATGTAACCCTGTGAGATGAATTAACAGAACACTCAGCAGTTTCTCAGAAACCTTCTTTCCAGATTTCATCTGAGGATAATTCCTTTTTCACCATAGCCCTGTATGGGCTTCCAAATATCACTTTGCCAATTCCACAAGAACTGCCTTAGCGAAAGGCTTCTTGAGGGGAAAGCTGTAACTCAGTGAGATGATTTCACAGAACACAAAGAAGTTTCTCAGAAAGCTTCTTTCTCTTTGTTATCGGAGGATATTTCCTTTGGCCCTATAGTCTTCAAAGGGATCCGAAATATCTGTTCTCAGATTCAACAGAAATAAGGCTAGCAAAGAGATCCACGAAATACAGATGGAACTCTATCAGATGAATTAACAGGAAGCTCAGCAGTTTCTCAGAAACCATCTTTCCAGGTTTCATCTGAGGATATTTCCTTTTTCACCATAGCCCACTATGGGCTTCCAAATATCACTTTACCAATTCCACAAGAACTGCCTTAGCGAAAGGCTTCTTGAGGGGAAAGCTGTAACTCTGTGAGATGATTTCACAGAACACAAAGAAGTTTCTCAGAAAGCTTCTTTTTCTTTGTTATCGGAGGATATTTCCTTCGTCCCTATAGTCTTCACAGGGATCCGAAATATCTGTTCTCAGATTCCACAGAAATAAGGCTAGCAAAGAGATCCACGAAATACAGATGTAACACTGTGAGATGAATTAGGAGAACACTCAGCAGTTTCTCAGAAAGCTTCTTTCCAGATTTCACCTGATGATATTTCCTTCTTCACCATATCTCTCTATGGGCTTCCAAATATCACTTTGCCAATTCCACAAGAACTGTCTTAGCGAAAGGCTACTTGAGGAGGGATGTAACTCTGGGAGATGATTTCACAGAACACAAAGAAGTTTCTCAGAAAGCTTCTTTCTCTTTGTTATCGGAGGATATTTCCTTTGGCCCGAGAGTCTTCAAATGGATCCGAAATATCTGTTCTCAGATTCCACAGAAATAAGGCTAGCAAAGTGATTCACGAAATACAGGTGTAACACTGTGAGATGAATTAAGAGAACACTGAGCAGTTTCTCAGAAAGCTTCTTTCCAGGTTTCATCTGACGATATTTCCTTCTTCAACATATCCCTCTATGGGCTTCCAAATATCACTTGGCCAATTCCACAATCACTGTCTTAGCGAAAGGCTTCTTGAGGAGAGATGTAACTCTGTGAGATGATTTCACAGAACACAAAGAAGTTTCTCAGAAAGCTTCTTTCTCTTTGTTATCAGAGGATATTTCCTTTGGCCCTATAGTCTTCAAAGGGATCCGAAATATCTGTTCTCAGATTCCACAGAAATAAGGGTAGCAAAGAGATCCACGAAATACAGATGTAACTCTGTGAGATGAATGAAGAGAACACTCAGCAGTTTCTCAGAAAGCTTCTTTCCAGATTTCATCTGAGAATATTTCCTTTTTCACCATAGCCCTCTATCGGCTTCCAAATATCACTTTGCCAATTCCACAAGTACTGTCTTAGCGATAGGCTTCTTGAGGGGAAAGCTGTAACTCTGTGAGATGATTTCACAGAACACAAAGAACTTTCTCAGAAAGCTTGTTTCTCTTTGTTTTCAGAGGATATTTCCTTTGGCCCTATAGTGTTCAAAGAGATCCGAAATATCTGTTCTCAGATTCCACAGAAATCAGGCTAGCAAAGAGATCCACGAAATACACATGTTACTCTGTGAGATGAATGAACAGAACACTCAGCAGTTTCTCAGAAAGCTTCTTTCCAGATTTCATCTGAGGATACTTTCTTTTTCACCATAGCCCTCTATGGGCTTCGAAATGTCACTTTGCCAATTCCACAAGAACTGTCTTAGCGAAAGGCTTCTTGAGAAGAAAGATGTGACTCTGTGAGATGATTTCACAGAACACAAAGAAGTTTCTCAGAAAGCTTCTTTCTCTTTGTTATCGAAGGATATTTCCTTTGGCCCGATAGTCTTCAAAGGGATCCAAAAAATTTGTTCTCATATTCCACAGAAATAAGGCTAGCAAAGAGATCCACGAAATACACATGTTACTCTGTGAGATGAATGAACAGAACACTCAGCAGTTTCTCAGAAAGCTTCTTTCTCTTTGTTATCGGAGGATATTTACTTTGGCCATATAATCTTCAAACGGATCCGAAATATCTGTTCTCAGATTCCACAGAAATAAGGCTAGCAAAGAGATCCACGAAATACAGATGTAACTCTATGTCATGAATTAAGAGAACACTCAGCAGTTTCTCAGAAACCTTCTTTCCATATTTCATCCGAGGATATTTCCTTTTTCACCGTAGCCCTCTAGGGGCTTCCAAATATCACTTTGCCAATTACACAAGAACAGTGTCAGCGAAAGGCTTCTTGAGGGGAAAGCTGTTACTCTGTGAGTTTATTTCACAGAACACAAAGAAGTTTCTCAGAAAGCTTCTTTCTCTTTGTTATCGGACGATATTGGCTTTGGCCCTATAGTCTTCAAAGGGATCCGAAATATCTGTTCTCAGATTCCACAGAAATAAGGCTAGCAAAGAGATCCACGAAATACAGATAAAACTCTGTGAGGTGAATTAACAGAACACTCAACAGTTTCTCTGAAAGCTTCTTTCCAGATTTCATCTGAGGATATTTCCTTTTTCGCCATAGCCCTCTATGGGCTTCCAAATATCACTTTGCAAATTCCACAAGAACTGTCTTAGCGAAAGGCTTCTTGAGGGGAAACCTGTAAGTCTGTGAGATGATTTCAGAGAACACAAAGAAGTTTCTCAGAAAGCTTCTTTCTCTTTGTTCTCATAGGATATTTCCTTTGGCCCTATAGTCTTCAAAGGGATCCGGAATATCTGTTCTCAGATTCCACAGAAATAAGGCTAGCAAAGAGATCCACGAAATACAGATGTAATTCTTTGAGACGAATTAAGAGAACACTCAGCAATTTCTCAGAAAGCTTCTTTCCAGATTTCATCTGAGGATATTTCCTTCTTCAGCATAGCCCTCTATGGGCTTCCAAATATCAGTTTGCCAATTCCACAAGAACTGTCTTAGCGAAAGGCTTCTTGAGGGGAAAGCTGTAACTCTCTGAGATGATTTCACAGAACACAAAGAGGTTTCTCAGAAAGCTTCTTTCTCTTTGTTATCGGACGATATTTGCTTTGGCCCTATAGTCTTCAAAGGGATCCGAAATATCTGTTCTCAGATTCCACAGAATTAAGGCTAGCAAAGAGATCCACGAAATACAGATGTAATTCTGTCAGATGAAATAACAGAACACTCAGCATTTTCTCAGAAAGTGTCTTTCCAGATTTCATCTGAGGATATTTCCTTTTTCACCGTAGCCCTCTATGGGCTTCCAAATATCACTTTGCCAATTCCACAAGAATTGTCTTAGCGAAAGGCTTCTTGAGGGGAAAGCTGTAACTCTGTGAGATGATTTCACAGAACACAAAGAAGTTTCTCAGAAAGCTTGTTTCTCTTTGTTATCGGAGGATATTTCCTTTCGCCCTATAGTCTTTAAAGGGATCCGAAATATCTGTTCTCAGATTCCATAGAAATAAGGCTAGCAAAGAGATCCACGAAATACAGATGTAACTCTGTGAGATGAATTAACAAAACACTCAGCGATTTCTCAGAAAGCTTCTTTCCAGATTTCATCTGTGGACATTTCTTTTTTCACCATAGCCCTCTATGGGATTCCAAATATCACTTTGCCAATTCCACAAGAACTGTCTTAGCGAAAGGCTTCTTGAGGGGAAAGTTGTTACGCTGTGAGATGATTTCACAGAACACAAAGAAGTTTCTCAGAAAGATTCTTTCTCTTTGTTATCCGAGGACATTTCCTTTGGCCCGATAGTGTTCAAAGAGATCCGAAATATCTGTTCTCAGATTCCACAGAAATAAGGCTAGCAAAGATATCCACGAAATACAGATGTAACTCTCTGAGATGAATTAACAGAACACTCAGCAGTTTCTCAGAAAGTTTCTTTCCAGATTTCATCTTACAATATTTCCTTT
>NC_037668.1:29554262-29556362 GCF_003255815.1 Theropithecus gelada
TGAGATGAATTAACAGAACACTCAGCAGTTTCTCAGAAAGCTTCTTGCCAGATTACATCAGAGGATATTTCCTTTTTCACCAGAGCCCTCTATGGGCTTCCAAATATCACTTTACCAATTCCACAAGAACTATCGTAGCTAAAGGCTTCTTAAAGGGAAAGCTGTAACTCTGTGAGATGATTTCACAGAACACAAAGAAGTTTCTCAGAAAGCTTCTTTCTGTTTGTTATCGGAGGATATTTCCTTTGGCCCTCTAGTCTTCAAAGGGATCCGAAATATCTGTTCTCAGATTCCACAGAAATTATGCTCGCAAAGAGATCAGCGAAATACAGATGTAACTCTGTGAGATGAATTAACAGTACACTCAGCAGTATCTCAGAAAGCTTCTTTCCAGATTTCTTCTGAGGATATTTCCTTTTTCACCATAGCCCTCTAAGGGCTTCCAAATATCACTTTTCGAATTCTACAAGAACTGTCTTAGCGAAAGGCTTCTTGAGGGAAAAGCTGTAACTCTGTGAGATGATTTCACAGAACACAAAGAAGTTTCTCAGAAAGCTTCTTTCTCTTTGTTATCTGAGCTTATTTCCTTTGACCCTATAGTCTTCAAAGGGATCCGAAATATCTGTTCTCAGATTCCACAGAAATAAGCTCGCAGAGAGATCCACGAAATACAGATGTAACCCTTTGAGATGAAATAACAGAACACTCAGCAGTTTCTCAGAAAGCTTCTTTCCAGATTTCTTCTGAGTATATTTCCTGTTTCACCGTAGCCCTCTATGGTCTTCCAAATATCTCTTTCCCAATTCCACAAGAACTGTCTTAGTCAAAGGCTTCTTGAGGGGAAAGCTGTAACTCTGTGAGATGATTTCACAGAACACAAAGAAGTTTCTCAGAAAGCTGCTTTCTCTTTGTTATCGGAGGATATTTCCTTTTCCCCCATAGTCTTCAAAGGGATCCGAAATATCTGTTCTCAGATTCCACAGAAATAAGGCTAGCAAAGAGATCCACGAAATACAGATGAAACTCTGGGAGATGAAATAACAGAACACTCAGCAGTTTCTCAGAAAGCTTCTTTACAGATTTCATCTGAGTATATTTCCTTTTTCACCATAGCCCTCTATGGGCTTCCAAATGTCACTTTGCCAATTCCACAAGAACTGTCTTAGCGAAAGGCTTCTTGAGGGAAAAGCTGTAACTCTGTGAGATGATTTCACAGAACACAAAGAAGTTTGTCAGAAAGCTTCTTTCTCTTTGTTAAAGGAGGATATTTCCTTTGGCCCTAGAGTCTTCAAAGGGATCCGAAATATCAGTTCTCAGATTCCACAGAAATAAGGCTAGCAAAGAGATCCATGAAGTACAAATGTAACTCTGGGAGATGAATTAACAGAACACTCAGCAGTTTCTCAGAAAGCATCTTTCCAGATTTCATCTGAGGATATTTCCTTTTTCACCATTGCCCTGTATGGGCTTCCAAATATCACTTTGCCAATTCCACAAGAACTGTCTTAGCGAAAGACTTCTTGAGGGAAAAGCTGTAACTCTGTGAGATGATTTTGCAGAACACAAGGAAGTTTCTCAGAAAGCTTCTTTGTCTTTGATATCGGAGGATATTTGATTAGGCCCTATAGTCTTCAAAGGGATCAGAAATATCTGTTCTCAGATTCCACAGAAATAAGGCTAGCAAAGAGATCCACGAAATACAGATGTAACTCTGTGAGATGAAATAACAGAACACTCAGCAGTTTCTCAGAAAGCTTCTTTACAGATTTCATCTGAGGATATTTCTTTTTCACCATAGCCCTCTATGGGCTTCGAAATATCACTTTGCCAATTCCACAAGAACTGTCTTAGGGAAAGGCTTCTTCAGTGGAAAGCTGTAACTCTGTGAGATGATTTCACAGAACACAAAGAAGTTTCTCAGAAAGCTTCTTTCTCTTTGTTATCGGAGGATATTTCCCTTGGCCCTATAGTCTTCAAAGGGATCCGAAATATCTGTTCTCAGATTCCACAGAAATAAGTCTAGCAAAGAGATCCACGAAATACAGATGTAACTCTGTGAGATAAATTAACAGAACACTCAGCAGTTTCTCAGAAAGCTTC
>NC_037668.1:29556860-29567017 GCF_003255815.1 Theropithecus gelada
CAAAAACATGCCAAAATGTAAAGACCATCGAGGCTAGGAAGAAACTGCATCAACTAACGAGCAAAATAACCAGTTAATATCATAATGGCAGGATCAAGTTCACACATAACAATCTTAACCTTAAATGTAAATGGACTAAATGCTCCAATTAAGAGACACAGACTGGCAAACTGGATAAAGAGTCAAGACCCATCAGTCTGCTGTATTCAGGAGACCCATCTCACACGCAGAGACATACATAGGCTCAAAATAAAGGGATGGAGGAAGATTTACCAAGCAAATGGAGAACAAAAAAAAGCGGGGGTTGCAATACTAGTCTCTGATAAAACAGACTTTAAACCATCAAAGATCAAAAGAGACAAAGAAGGCCATTACATAATGGTAAAGGGATCAATTCAACAGGAAGAGCTAACTATCCTAAATATATATGCACCCAATACAGGAGCACCCAGATTCATAAAGCAAGTCCTTAGAGACTTACAAAGAGACTTAGACTCCCATACAATAATAATGGGAGACTTCAACACTCCACTGTCAACATTAGACAGATCAACGAGACAGAAAGTTAACAAGGATATCCAGGAATTGAACTCATCTCTGCAGCAAGCAGACCTAATAGACATCTATAGAACTCTCCACCCCAAATCAACAGAATATACATTCTTCTCAGCACCACATCGTACTTATTCCAAAATTGACCACGTAATTGGAAGTAAAGCACTCCTCAGCAAATGTACAAGAACAGAAATTATAACAAACTGTCTCTCAGACCACAGTGCAATCAAACTAGAACTCAGGACTAAGAAACTCAATCAAAACCGCTCAACTACATGGAAACTGAACAACCTGCTCCTGAATGACTACTGGGTCCATAACGAAATGAAGGCAGAAATAAAGATGTTCTTTGAAACCAATGAGAACAAAGATACAACATACCAGAATCTCTGGGACACATTTAAAGCAGTGTGTAGAGGGAAATTTATAGCACTAAATGCCCACAAGAGAAAGCAGGAAAGATCTAAAATTGACACTCTAACATCGCAATTAAAAGAACTAGAGAAGCAAGAGCAAACACATTCGAAAGCTAGCAGAAGGCTAGAAATAACTAAGATCAGAGCAGAACTGAAGGAGATAGAGACACAAAAAACCCTCCAAAAAATCAATGAATCCAGGAGTTGGTTTTTTGAAAAGATCAACAAAATTGACAGACCACTAGCAAGACTAATAAAGAAGAAAAGAGAGAAGAATCAAATCGACGCAATTAAAAATGAAAAAGGGGATATCACCACCGACCCCACAGAAATACAAACTACCATCAGAGAATACTATAAACACCTCTACGCAAATAAACTGGAAAATCTAGAAGAAATGGATAATTTCCTGGACACTTAGACTCTTCCAAGACTAAACCAGGAAGAAGTTGAATCCCTGAATAGACCAATAGCAGACTCTGAAATTGAAGCAATAATTAATAGCCTACCAACCAAAAAAAGTCCAGGACCAGACGGATTCACAGCTGAATTCTACCAGAGGTACAAGGAGGAGTTGGTACCATTCCTTCCAAGGTAAAATGTTGAAGAGATTTAGCACCATAGAGGAAGGACAGCTTGCAACTGATGTTGATACTGCTAATTGTGCTAGCCTGTGTACTTTAATACATGGTAGGTAAAACTGCTGCATTACATAATTAGGTTTTCAAAATTCAGCAGATATTTACTACATATCTACCAAAAGCAAGACCCTATTCTAAGTAACATAGGTAATAAAAAGAATTTTAGTATATGTTCCTTCCCTTCAGAAAAGATGGTTAGGAAGACAATTAATAATACTAATAGCAACAGCATCAACGTTTGTTGGGCACTTACAATGAACCTAGCCTTGAGTGAATTGTTTTTACTGGTATTAAATTGCTTAATCCCCACAAGATCCCTGTAAGTGCCATATTTCTATTCCTATTTTATTAGATGAGGAGATGGAGGTGGAGAGCGTTTATCTAGCTTTGTCAGATAAGCAGTGGTTCTACATAAATGAATTTCCAGGTAACTGAAGAAATATTCAAAGCCCCTACATCTGTATGTTCTAAGTAGACTTCTACATGCTTTAATCATTTTGGATGAACTTGTGCTAAAGTGTGTGCAAAAGTTCCACCTTAAACAGAATTCTGGAAATCTTTCCTTAATGACTTAGGCCACTCCTGGAGTACCTCAGAGGTTTTGTTTTAACTTGGTGGTTTGGGGGCTACAGCTCCTACTGTGCATAGTGCACAGTAGGATTGACAGAAACAAAAATAGTTAGAATTTTATGTAAGATAAGAGTAAATTATCTCTGAATAAAGCCCAGATGAATTTGCTTTAAACAATGTAATACATTTTTTAAAAATAAACTTGTGTATTTTGTCTGTTAAAAAAAAAAAAAAAAAGAAAATTGGAAAATATATTGGTTAATACTTCTAAATGTTATATCGTAACAATAAAATTTCCAAATACCACTGTTATCAAAGTTTGGGGATATGCCCTAGGATTGCCAACTAGAGTATATAAGAATTAAAACATTTCTTTTTAGTATCAACAACTATTACAATTACACACATTTTCTTAAGCCATGTACCTGTCAACAACATTGTTCTCTGTGCATTGAAAGTGGAAGAGACCCACCCCATAAAGAGTGAAGCCAAACATTGTGAAAATCTGCCCTTCTCTACAAGTCAACAGGTTGCTTCCAGTAAATGAATGAGAAGAAAAATAGAAAAAGTGTGCTCCACTCTAATCTTAGAAATTCAAAGCCTTGAGCAGGAGAAGTCTTTCTCAAGCTGCTAATTATCTGTTCTGGTTCCAATTTGTTGGTTGAGAGGTAGAGGATACAGAAATCTCCTTCAGATATACAAGATTTGTTTTAAAGCTTAAGATTTACTGCCTTTTTTATTTCTCTTTTTCATCTGAAATCTTTTCTGTTATTTGATATTGCCTCCACCTGCTATGTGTACTCAGCTAAATAGGTCTTGTCAGGATAGTATACAAGGATGTCACCAGCACCAATATGAATCTTTCTGGTAACAAGAACTCACAACAACTCATCCCTCACTTAATTAAATGTTGCTCCTCTGATGGCCACATTGTTTCATCATGGTGATGTATCAGCTCCCAAAAGCTTTACTACCTTATTCTCGGACTCTTTGACTAATATCAATGTTGCCCCTTATGCTGATACTAGGTTGGTGCAAAAGTCATTGTAGTTTTTGCCATTCCTTTCAACAGCTAAAGAATAGATACTTTCTAGTAGAAAAAGAAATTCCCTCATTACCTACATCTTAATAGGTACACTATATTGCCTAGTATTAACTCTGTGTCAACCACCCTCATAGTCTTCTATATATACAGTGAAATAAATACAGTGAAACAGCTGAGAACCACATTTCCCAGAGTACCCTTACTCATGTTAAAATTTGCCAATGAAAGACATACACAATATGGGAAACAGAAGAGAAGGAGGGGTCATTACTCTCTGGAAACAACTGCAATCAGACAAGTGGGCAGACATGAAGTTTGAAAGAACTTCCAGAACTTCTTAAGAATCACCATCATCCACGTTTTGTATATCATACTTGTATGGTTATAGTTGGTTAGAGTCCTCCAAACATTTCTGGCATTCACAACAGCTTCGAGGGACATTCTTGAGACCCTCACTTCATTGCTGCAGATTGAAATAGTTAGGGAATCTTCTAAATGTTCCTGGGATCTGTTGTGGCTTTGGGATGACCTTAGGAGAACCACCTGCTTCAATGTGGAAGGCTGAATTAATTGGTTGTGGCTTCCTTGACCTTTGCTCCCCGTTTTTCCTTTCAAATGTTGAATAACTTTTAATTCCTCCAACTAAAACGTTCATACTTTGCATATATAGAGTGGCTCTGATTTCTTGATCTAACCCTAACTGATACATTAAACTTTATCTCTCTCCACTTTGTGAATTTAGTGAAACCCTTAATAAGATTTCTAATTTCCAATCTCTCCCTATTTGGGACAAGTAGAAGCATCTTCTAAAGTGTTCACTCTGGTTTGAATTAGTCCAAGTAGAGGTTGTAAATATCTTTCTTCTTCTGTAATAACTTCATCATTTCACAAGGTAAGATGAAATCAAGGTATTAAAACGTTTACATTGAGATGATTGTTGCATCCACAGAACCTCATACTTCCTGAATTTCTGAAACATGTAGCACTAAACTTCCCATTGTCTTTTTTTATGGGTAGATCCTCTTTGAGTCTTGAAGACTAGGCTCAATGGCCTACAAGTTATTCATTTGCTTCTTACTAGTTTTAGCATTGGTGATTTCAAAGAATAATTCATTAGTTGCATATTTACTACCAAAAACAAATTATTCAATATATATATACCTAGAGAAATTTTCTTCATAAAAAGTTAATTCTGTATATCTGTTCATTCATGCCCACCTTAGAGAGTGTACTCTATCTGTTTGAAAGGACCATTTTGAAGATTTAATGAATCTTAAAATCTTCTTAAGTTCCTGAATACATTATTGACCAATCAAAACTTTGCTGATACACTTAGGTACTTATCATACTTCAAGAGATCTGATTGATCAAGATTATACCTGAGACTCGGCCAAAATATTGGCAGATGTTTCCTTATAAAAGCTCACTTCTCAAGACATTACCAGTCTTAAAAAGCTGTCATTGATATTTGAAAGACTACCTTATATAAGTGATGTGCTATTCTCATTTAATTATGAAAGCAAATGGAAAGCTAAGGGGTTTATAGTCTGGAATGTGAAATAATGGTGTTAAGCCATCATGTCTCAGTGTTTTTGGATATAAAGGAGTAAAAGCTTGTCTTGTTGAGCATTAAATGAATGTCAAAAATATGGAAATAGAAATTGGAATTTGGGGTTTGTTTGCTGCACCAGGTAGACTCCGGCTATCAGAACCAATAAAACACCTGTTGAATCCTTTAGAATAAGCATGTTATACATTTTTTTTTTTTTACCATTGAGACATAAGAGGCAAATACAACAATCAGCAACTTCACTGAAAGCATCACCAAGTTACATACTCCTATGAATTATTCATGTAAATATAGAATAAAAATGAACAAATTCATCATATACAACTTTTCAAGGCATGCAGAATTTCCAGACTTCCACATTGTCTCTTATTTGGCCTATAATCATCTTAGAAATACTCATAAGGCTCTGAACAAGTGCTACAGCATAAGCTTGACACATAAGCTTTGCATGTGTCAAGTGAACATGCAAAATAGGTATTGTACCACAGATACTCTTTTTCTCCTTCTAAAAACATCCTTTTCATCCCCAGCCATTCAGTATCCTCATGTTCCCTCAGCTTCATCTGTGATAATGAATAGTCTAATAAATTAATCCATTCTAAAAAATCATCGATGTGCTGTTCAAAGGAAATTTTTAGCTAAAGAGAATTACTGGACAAGTAATGATAAAACCTAATCATTACTAATAAATATTACTGGAGCAACTAAAATGGTACAGCAAGACATTTGGAGTCAGGGACACATTCCTAATATCATTTAAATCACAGCATATTTTACTTCTATGTAACACTGAGCTTGTTTATTTTTATCTTTATTTTTATTTATTAATGTATATGCTCTATTTCTCTGAACTCAGATTTGGTATCAGCAGCTGACCTAAGCTTTCCTTACCAAAATAAGTTAACATAGGTGAGTGTCCAGATGCTCAACATTTACATATCAGGTTCACACATTTCTAAATTTAAACTAATTTTCTTTTTATTCTATTTCAAACTCCACTACTGAGCCACCCAGTGAACTCCGTGTTTCCATTACAAAGCCAATACTGGTAGAAAAGCTGTGACCTGTAAGAAGAGCTCAAAATAATCATGGAATAAAAGAGGGAAAAGTGTCAAAAGAATTCATTAGATTATAATAAAATTCTGTAAGAAGGACATCACTAAAATTCCACAAGAACTTCTTACATAAGAACATTCAAGGAAACACCTATACACTACCTTCCTATACTTGTTCTTATGAGGGAAATAGTGATCCATGATTTTTAAATCCAGTGGTACTTAATACGGTCAAAGTTGCATTTATCCCGTTATTCCCTTTGTAGCTTTTTCATTCTCTCACTGCCTCTATCAGCCCTCAGGGGATACCAGCTGTGTTTCAGGACCCATAAAGAACCTGATTAGAGGGACAGGATATGAGAAAGATAATTATAGATGAAGGCAATTCAAACTACAAAATAGCTACGGGAAAGAAAACATTTGGCCAAGATGAATTTGGCAAAATGAAAAAGTGCACAGCCATCTTCTGCTAGGGCTATCCCTAGGTAAGAAGAAATTAGAACCCATTCCTGACTACCTGCAAAGGGAAAATTCTTTGGGAAAATATTTTTAAATGTGTTTTCTAAGTCACACACAGAGAGATATTGTAATTACCCAGAGGAAACCTGGTCACTCAACTTCCTCTGTTTCTTTCTTATCGTTCACTCACAAAGTTACATAAAGGTAGGTGGAACTATCCAACTATAAATCAGACTGATAATTATTAGTGTGCTTAATGACAAGTAAGGAGTGCACTTGCTCTAAGTCAGAGCTGCCAACTTGAGAATAAAGAAAAGATCTGAAGACAAACATAATAACTCAGTGATTAGACTGAGGGCAATGATGCTATTGCCATGGAAACCATTGAAGAGAACCCAAAATGTATTGTAAATACCATCTCTTTGTTGTATTGCTTATTTGTTTATTTGCCAAAAAAACTCTTTAATGTGTTCAATAATAATTGCGAAGAACAAATATTTTCAAGGTTATGTCTCAAAATATTTTGTAGCCAATATTCTATGAACAAAATAACATGAAAAATTGGTAACAGAATGGCAGTGAATTCCGAATTTTGGAGGTACACTTAATTGATTTGGTTTTGCCTGAAATTTATTGACAGTTATATTCTGCCCTGGCAATACAAGCATGCCTTATATATAACATGAGATAGTTTCTGTGATTTGCATGTGCCAACATAGTATTTCCTAATGTCATTTCATTGCATTTTTAACGTTTCATACCATTGGCCTCCTTTCTTCTGTTTCTAAACAGAATAAACAGTCCTAAAACAAGAAAATTAAGCAAGATATCTTCTGTTGCACAACCTGTTTTTGTTCATTACCAATTTAGATTAACTTGACAGTCATTGAATAATCCCAACAATGTGGTATTAGGTGCTGAAATAGCAATGGTCCTATTCAGAATTCATAGATGATGACACACAGCAAGTACTAAATAAAGATTTTGGAATGAATGAATCTGTTATTAAAAGTCGCACAATTTAAGCATCTTTTCACAAATTCCAAATCTGCTCTTCTAGATCCATGAACCAACCGACCTTTTTTTTCTTTTGGTCTGTTTCACTACTCCAATTTATAAACAGACATGAAAACCCCAAACAGCTTTCCTCTCTTTCCCTAGGAGGGCACCTATCACAAATATCAAGGATTTTATTTGATTTTTACATTGTGCCAAAGTAACACCAACAGCTTAGACTCAGAATTTCTTCCTAACTTTAGTTGCACATAATGTCTCTTCCCGTCTTAGAGAAAAAAGATCGATGTCAGTATTGATTCACTTAACACTAAGGCCTGACAACCTAACGTAATTGTAAAATAGCCTCTCCATCATTTCAACAAAGTGGAGAGAAACAGCTTCAAAAACACAGTTCATGAACACATTTAGGAACTCTATAAAAGAGGAACATATGTGTGGAGACAATTTTTGGAGCTACAAATTTTGTGATTCCATGGAAAAAAAATAGCTAAACTACGTTTCAACATTTGCAGTTTTAAAATAATTACAGTTCCCACCTGTGTGCTAAGATTTCTGGTGGTAAAATGCAGATGCTGGCTTATTTTGCAACAAAACTGAAACATAATAATGAGGACAATGGATCGTATTTCTAGGATTCCCCTCCCTTAGGAATTACAATTGCTTTTCAATGGTTCACTCATTAATCCTTATACCATCCATCCAAGTTAGGCAGGAGGTAGGCATATCATCCTTGTTCTGTACACAGAGAAATTGATCTGCTGAAAGATTAAGTGATTTGCTTGCAATCAGACAATGAGCCAGAAATGGCATCAGGCAAAGGAACATGGTGTGACAAAAAAGACTAAGGATAAAAAGCCATAAGGAAAGTAGGGGACCTGGTGTACTAGTCAACCCATTGCAGTCAATTGGGGTTCTAAATGTATAACCAAACCACAGAAAAAGAAAAAAAAGTAATATTTGATGGAGAAGCAGTGCAAGAAGATTTCATGATTATGACTTTTCAAAACTAAAGACAGCAATTTTAAACCACAATAAACATGAAGGCAAGATAAGTTACCTGGCTGACACTGAGCTGCAAATTCAGACTCCCAATGATTTATGTTTGTCTCTTGAAAACTTACTTACTACATATTCTTGAGGACTTTATAATTCCATCATCGCCCAAGGTAATTTATAGATTCAATGCCATCCCCATCAAGCTACCAATGAGTTTCTTCACAGAATTGGAAAAAACTGCTTTAAAGTTCATATGGAACCAAAAAAGAGCCCGCATCTCCAAGACAATCCTAAGTCAAAAGAACAAAGCTGGAGGCATCACGCTACCTGACTTCAAACTATACTACAAGGCTACAGTAACCAAAACAGCATGGTACTGGTACCAAAACAGAGATATAGACCAATGGAACAGAACAGAGTCCTCAGAAATAATACCACACATCTACAGCCATCTGATCTTTGACAAACCTGAGAAAAACAAGAAATGGGGAAAGGATTCCCTATTTAATAAATGGTGCTGGGAAAATTGGCTAGCCATAAGTAGAAAGCTGAAACTGGATCCTTTCCTTACTCCTTATACGAAAATTAATTCAAGATGGATTAGAGACTTAAATGTTAGACCTAATACCATAAAAATCCTAGAGGAAAACCTAGGTAGTACCATTCAGGACATAGGCATGGGCAAAGACTTCATGTCTAAAACACCAAAAGCAACGGCAGCAAAAGCCAAAATTGACAAATGGGATCTAATTAAACTAAAGAGCTTCTGCACAGCAAAAGAAACTACCATCAGAGTGAACAGGCAACCTACAGAATGGGAGAAAATTTTTGCAATCTACTCATCTGACAAAGGGCTAATATCCAGAACCTACAAAGAACTCAAACAAATTTACAAGAAAAAAACAAACAACCCCATCAAAAAGTGGGCAAAGGATATGAACAGACATTTCTCAAAAGACATTCATACAGCCAACAGACATATGAAGAAATGCTCATCATCACTGGCCATCAGAGAAATGCAAATCAAAACCACAATGAGATACCATTCTCACACCAGTTAGAATGGCGATCATTAAAAAGTCAGGAAACAACAGGTGCTGGAGAGGATGTGGAGAAATAGGAACACTTTTACACTGTTGGTGGGATTGTAAACTAGTTCAACCATTATGGAAAACAGTATGGCGATTCCTCAAGGATCTAGAACTAGATGTACCATATGACCCAGCCATCCCATTACTGGGGATATACCCAAAGGATTATAAATTATGCTGCTATAAAGACACATGCACACGTATGTTTATTGCAGCACTATTCACAATAGCAAAGACTTGGAATCAACCCAAATGTCCATCAGTGACAGATTGGATTAAGAAAATGTGGCATATATACACCATGGAATACTATGCAGCCATAAAAAAGGATGAGTTTGTGTCCTTTGTAGGGACATGGATGCAGCTGGAATCCATCATTCTTAGCAAACTATCACAAGAACAGAAAACCAAACACCGCATGTTCTCACTCATAGGTGGGAACTGAACAATGAGATCACTTGGACTCGGGAAGGGGAACATCACACACCGGGGCCTATCATGGGGAGGGGGGCGGGGGGAGGGATTGCATTGGGAGTTATACCTGATGTAAATGACGAGTTGATGGGTGCAGCACACCAACAAGGCACAAGTATACATATGTAACAAACCTGCACGTTATGCACATGTACCCTACAACTTACAGTATAATAATAAATAAATTTAAAAGAAAAAAAAAAAAAAAAATAATTCCATCATCACGTCAACAAGTGCTTTCGTTTGTGAACCAAGGCACATAAGACCC